>NW_028292572.1:4067275-4205524 GCF_029948245.1 Actinia tenebrosa | reverse complement strand
AGCGAGAATTCTACATCATCTATCTTTCGTGTTCAGCAAGCCTTTGATACCCGATCAGTAATTGTATTTACTTTAGCCTGACAGAGCCTATTGTCGTGTCATGCTTGGAGTATTTTTGCTTGACAACTGTTTTCTAGGCCGCGTAAGGACAACGGCTGAAAATCATACCACAGGCTGCCCAACGCCGGCCAAAGGAACTCCAACGATTATCCCGTCCCATTAAGCCAGTAGCAACGCTGGAGCCGTTTAGCACAACAGATATGGTATCCTGAATTATCGCAATCTTATGTAGCGTACTCCGGGCTCTACGTACTTTTTTCGGACTTTTTCGTAATTGTTTTGTCTGCCCTTCCAAGTAAGCCAGGATTAAATTTGCTTGTATTGAGCCTGAATTTTTCGGCTCGTTCATTTCGTTAGGTTCCCTCCTATTCAATCAGGATAAAGTGGAGGTGCTGAATGCGTAGAACATCCATTATATATACTAATGTAGCGACGCTTTTGTGAATAATATTGGGGCGCAGCACATCAATATTGAACTGGGAGCATTTAGGAATATGTTTTCCTGCATGCAGACCCTAGTAAGTTTGGGGGGAAACAACAATAAAAAACAAAAACGGCCATATGGGGAATTTACTTATACGGCTCCAGGCTGTCCAGCAAGGCGGATCTGTGGAGCCAAGCATCCTAAATTTTACCACCAAACCCAGCTAAAGAAGGCAACCTATTTCCACAGAATCTATGTACCGGCACCCAGACATTACCCATTTTACGACAACAAAGGTGGAGCGGATGACTTTGCTAAGATGTGTTACCTCCTTAGACTCCCCTTGGGCCTACTACTTTCAAACAAGGTCAGAGACATCCTTAGTGAAACTGACCATGAACATACCTCAGGGGAAATAATCCGAGATAAATGGTTATCAGTCCCAACATGCGGTATTGGCCGCAGCAGTTAAACTTTGCCGTCTGGGCTGCTACTAAAGGATCGGTATAGGCCGCGGATATGTTCCATATTCCTTTCCTGCGATTTCGTGTTGCTTTTACTATTCGTAGGATATTGTTTGAGTTAGGAGCGCCGCTTTCCTAGTGACACTATCTTTAACCCGAAGGATAACAATATGACAAGTCGCATGGGAGCGATTAAGGAATGAGTTTAAGCTTACCAACCCTGATTTTTCGCAACAAAGAGGGTGCCGCCCATGGTTTAGGGGAGACTTACCCCTATGCTTCGTATTTTGGTGCCAGCATAGAAACGTCGGGCATGGGTATCCCAGTTCCTACGACTAATTCTCAGACTTAGGAGGCAGCGGAACGAAGGGTATTTAATTTACTACATAGAAAGCAAAGAAAAGTATCCTTGGGCGCCTCTTCTTTGCCGCAGGGCATTGGTCTAAAGAATCTCGCAAGGATTAATCGAAGCATCGAAGCCTTTGTTTACTGCATTCTAGGGGCCCAGGTTAGCACTCGCAGCCCCATCGTAGATGCCTCCGGTGCGTCACAGGAAACACAACAAGTATTCCTTGTCCTCTTCGAAAGCGCTGTTATCGAGAATGAGATCTCTAAGTCAGTTTCAAAGATATCAACTTGCGGTGCAGCAATCTAAAGTGGCGGCCTAGATTATGCCTTGAGTCCTGGTTTTGGTTAATGCCAAGTAATTTGGTTATCAACGCCGATTCCGTTGGTGGGTTACAACAACCAAACTTCAGCGAGCTACCAAGGACATGAAGTTTGGGGCGAACGACGTGAACTCTGACACTCTTAGAAGCATCCCCCCATTTCGTGGAGAAGCCTAAGAAGGAGCACGTAGAAAAGCCCGCACCAAAGAACGTAAAGAAGAAGGTCCTGCCTACGATACCCGAGGAATATGACCATAACTTACTAAAAGCCGGCCTAGCAGTCGCGGGGGTTGGTCCGAGTTATTATGTATGGCGATGAACAACCCCTACGTAGCTGGAGTAGATTGTGTCTATACGACTTACACAGGCGAGAAAAATACACCCAGGCGTCTTGGGTTGATGTCACGGGCATGTCCGTGGATCTGAACTACTCAGGAAAGAAATTGATCCTTGTAGTATTTGCATTGGCACGAGCAGCCATCCAACGTGGGCTTCAGTTCCTGGATAGAAATGGCATACTGCAGCCTATGCGTACGAAAACGAACAACAGGGAGCCTGCGCATTTCTCCGTAGAGCCGCCAACGAATAGCGCTGAGAATCTTACGACTTGGACTTTTCACATGGTTGCTGATTGCCATGGGAGGTAAAGCTGCAAATACCGTAGACGACACTGGGAGCGTTTGCGTAAATAGCATAGAAAATCAAAGGGATACGACCTATAACCACAAGACCATAATCACTCTTACGTGCTAGTCTTTAATATATAATCCACATTGGAAGGAAGCCCATTACGCTTATTACTTAAGGGAGAGCGGTATACTGATCACCCTGGCTCGATATATGGAGTGGGTTGAAGGTTGGAGGTCTTGCGTTGATCGTTTGTAGGCATTAACGTTACCTCGGGGCGGGCGGGAATCATAGGGTTTAGTTGGTTGACGAGAATGATGAGCCCTTGCTCCTTATAGGGGCATTGACCAACATCGAAGTCCTACTCATTTCTCGGCGCAGCCATATCCATTTAGTAATGAGGCGTTTTACGTGGCTACGTTTCAAAATGGTAGTCAATTGTAATATGCTAAGTTACAGATTTACCCTGACGTAGTAAGCAATCTTGGTTTTATGCTTTCATAAATAGCACGGAACGGATACGCTAACACCCCCGACAGGACCTGGCATCAAAGACCATTAGTACGATGACCGCTATACCACTAGGTTCCGCATTATCAGGCGGCGCGAATACTATCTTTACTTATCCCCAGTCGAGAACGCCTCGGACACCCGACAACGATAAGCCCGACATAATACATAAGGATAAGATTAACCCTTCATCTTCTTCAGGAGGACCACCCCAATAGCTACTACGAGGATCCAAATGTTTTCCCCACGAACTTTAGCAGTTCGCCGCCGGCCCTAAGTGCCAAGGAAACAACCGAACCCAGCAGCCCAGGAAGACCGGCTGCCATCTTTTTTCCAAGTCCGTCAGCCCACTGCCTAATTTCTTTACGCCCGCGCCTGTAGCCTTAAGCGTGGATAGGATAACTCCTACTACGGTGCTAATAGCAACCGCAAAATGCCAGCGGAATACCATACTTCACCAGAGCTCTTTTTACCTTTTCCTTGGTGGTAAGCCCCAGCTCTTTTTCCAGGTTTTCCTTTTGAGCCCGCAATTCCGCAAGGCGTATTTCGAGCGTATCTACTTCCTTTTGAGCTGCTTCCCTTTCTTCCTCGGTACGAGTTTGGTCCTCGATTACTTCTTGCTGCCGCTCTATTTGCCCCTCCAGGTCTTCGATGGCCTGATCTCTTTGCCGGATTTGTTCTTCCTTGGTGTTAATTTCGGCAACCAACCGCCGCCTTTCCACCAAAGAGCCAGCTATGGTAGTTTGTAGGTCCTTAGCGTCGTCTCTTGTTAAGTCCAACTCCTGCAGGGCAAGGTTAAGAGCCCTTTGGGTTTGGTTTCTTTCGCGACGAATTTTGGTTCTTTGTTCTACCAGCTCACTTATTTCTTGGTTTTTGTATTCGACTTCCCTCCTATGTGCGTCGGCGAGCCGCTGGTTTTGCTTCATGTATTCTTCCTCCCTTTCTTCCAGCGTTTCCCGCAGCGCTTCCGTTGAGGTGCCAGAGCTTTGGCTTCTTCTAAGTCCCTTTGTGCTTTATCTCTTTCGCGCAGGGTTTTGTCCAACTGGTTTCTCATTTCTTTCATTCTTTCATCTTGATGGGCGGACTTCTTTTCAGCATCAGCGAGTAGTTGACCTTGCTTTGCGTACTCTGCGTCTCTTTTTTCTAACTCCCTTTGCAGCTCCTCGGCACGCTTTTCAATTTCAACCCTTTCGGTTAGGGCTCTCAACCTTTCTAGCATGCTTCTAGTAGCCTGCTGAAAGCCTTTTAATCTTAAGACGTCGCCCCTAACGTCGCCATTCTCATCAAAGAGGGCTTGCGGTTTCGTCCAGCGGTCTTTGTCGGGAAATCTCAGGTCTTGGACGCTTATTAGGACTTTGTTTCCGCGTTCTGTGAGCCTTACCTCGTCAGCATCAAGGTGGGTGTAGCGCAGCTCTAGCTCCTGCTTTGCCCACTCTACGGTTTCCCGCGCGGCTGCTTCCGGCTCGTCTATGTTTTGAAGCTCCAAGTACTCAGGAATGGGTTCGTTAGGCTTTTTCGATTTCCACATGTCTCTTAAGGTTGCCTTGGCGCGTTCCCATCTGCTGCCATACTTATTCTCTAAGGCTGCGTCGTAAACCAGGGGGTCGGTATCCGCGCCTTTAGTCCATGCGTCGAATTCGTCGTCGTTAATGTCTACTTGACCTTCTTCAGTAAGGGGGTCAAAATCCGTTCCTTCTACTTCCATTATATATGATAAGCTCAAAGTTAAAACCCAACGTATTACCTAAGCAGGTTGGCGGACTGAAAGCAGAACGCACCTTTCACCGGGTCACATTCACACCTTCTAGCGCAAAGCCACGGGAAACCCTGTACGTAGGCGTGCCCCGCCTAACGGATAACCTAGTCTTAGTTCCTGGCACCTTAGCGTTAAGGTTCGACCTAGCGGTGCAGTCAAGCCCCACAGATGAAAGGATTATCGTTAACAACGTGGGTCGCAACATCGTTTCTAAGATGCGCGTAAAGTTCGCCGGGGAATCCTTGCTGGACTTAAATAGGTACGATCTGTATACCACGTACAAAGACTTATGGTTGACAGCCTTTGACCGCGCGCAAAGGATAGAACAAGGAATTGGTAGTGTCATTCTACGTAAGGTCCGCACACCTACGAAAACGCAACCTACTGACGGCAGCGGAGAAACCGCAGTGGCAGACGCAAAGCGAATAAAGACAGCCTATGGTAGCAAGTATGTCATACCACTGGACTTTGAAGTAATCACGAATCACGGCGCGTATTACCCAAGACAGTTATCCGAGCTACAGTTTGAAGTAACTTTAGCAGATGCTAATAACATTATTGGTGGGCTAAGCACTGCACTTACCACAACAACCCCATACTCTATTACCAACTTAGAGCTACAGTACGAAACGGTATACAGCGAAGAGCTGGCCCGTAGCGCTGGCATGGAATACAGCTCCGGGATTTACGACCACGTAGTGATGTATAAGACGTTCAGCTTCCTGGATAAGACGGATGAGGTTATCAACCAAAGCATTAACCTCCCCCGAAGAAGTCTCACGGGGCTAATGCTGGTGTTCGCCAAACCCTACGAGGCCGGTAAGCGCGACTCCGAGGCCTTTCACAACCCCAACATTACTAACGTAGGGGTCAACATAAACGGCGTTCCAAACAAGGTTTACTCCCAGGGAATAAAGCCTGCAGACGTGTACAGAGAGGCCATGCGCAAGTTTGGCGACCAGGTAAGTCCTGTGGAATTCTTTAATGATAAGTACGCGCTGTGGATCGACATGCGCACCATTAACGACGAAGACCTACATGGTCAGGGTTTACGTCTAGTAAACACCCAGGATGGTATAACATTGGAGATCAAGCGCACCAAGAATGCCTCCGCGGGCGACGGTGATAAGATAAACTGCTACGTCTTCGTGGTGTCTGACGAGCAGTTAAGCGTGGAAATGAATCAGCTAAAGAGCGTCGCGTACTAGGATGACTGAGGAACGAAGTCATCGATGATAAAATATCCCTTACGTATAATATGCTTCGCGTATTTCAAAACAACGAAACCAAACTGCAATGCATAGTGCAAGGCGATAAACTGTACTTCAGGGGAAAGGAGGTGGCTTTGGCGTTGGGCTATGAGCGCCCTAGAGATGCAATTAAGGATCACGTCTCTGATAAATACAAGAAAAGGTTGGATGAGCTAAGGGGGGCTCCAAATCACCGCTCCCTTGCTAACGCACAGCCACATTCCGTGTTCATTTCCGAACCTGGTTTGTACGAACTGATATTTAGCTCCAGGCTGCCAAAAGCCGTGGGGTTTCAGGATCGGGTCTTTGAGGAAGTTCTTCCGACTTTAAGAAAGACAGGCAAGTATGAAATAGAAAAGCGGTTTTGACGGCCCAAACAAGTTGGTATTCAAAATAGAAAATGAATTCGACCTGCATAAAAAGGTAGTAGACTACATCCGCAGGTTTTACCCCAAAATGCTCGTGACCCCTGGTCTAGGCGAACTGCAGGACGGCGACGGTAAACGCATAAAGTGCTGGCAGAGAGGATATCAGCGAGGGCAACCCGACCTGCTCATCCTGAATGCGCACACCCATTACCGTGGCTTCTGCATCGAGCTGAAGACTCCAAAAGGCAACGGGGTATTATCCGAGGATCAACGCCGCCTCTTACAGAGGTATGAAGAAAACGGTTATAAGGTAATGATTAGCAGCGACTACGACGTTATTTGCAGGGAGATCACGGAGTATGCACAAGGAATTCGCCTGCCATGTAGGTGGTGCTGCAAGCGCTTTAAGAGCGCGCAGACGCTGGGAACGCATTTGAGAATATTCCATAGGTATAATGGACAAGGACAAATTCGCCGAGTTGAAGTTCATACAAACACACTGGAGGGATTTAACCGTGGGGGAGATTTACGAGATAAAGAATTACGTGGTCTTTGAAGACTTGGACCGCCTGCGTTTGGTCTTAAAGAATAAAAAAAGAACATACACCCTTTGGGCGCCCGATAGGATAAGGTACGCCATCGAAGGGCAGGACGTTACCCATGTCATGAGTCATGGTAAAAAGGATGGCAGGTGGGTATTTGACGTAGTCAAGTATGAGCCCGAGAGTCCTCTGCATAATTAGCTTACTAGCGCGTCTGCTAAAGTCCGCTGCGCTTTAGGATCCGCGGAGCACCAATGCCCCACAAAGGATCCTTCGGGGAATACCTTGCCACAATGAAGGCAGGTGTATTTTTTCTCCTCACGAATTGCGGGGGTTTCAGGGATTATGCAGTCGCTTGGTAGTTCGCATGTAATACAGTCCATATATTGAAAGGGCGATTAGGAATCCTCCAAAGAATGCGGCTGCGTAGGCTAGCATATACCTTTAAAAGGGGTCCTTATTTTTATTGTTGTTTTGTTAAATGTTGATGATACTTAACAAACAACAAGAAAAATAAGAATGGGATTTGAGACTTTTTGCGCAAGTCGTACTTTGCTACGACATCTCTTGGGACACAAGAACCGCTCTTCTTTTAAAAGGGTTCCTATTCTTATTCATTATCCTGCAACCTCCTTTAAAAGGGGTCTCTATTATTCTTGTTGTTTTGTTGAGGTATTGTTGATCCCTAACAAACAACAAGAAAAATAAGATCAGGATTTGAGACTCTTTGCACAAACCCTGCTTTACTATCAAAGGCCCCAAGAAATGCTATTGCGTATCATATATTTCAAAGAGTGTCTCAGAATGTTGACAATAAGGTTAAATCTTTGTTAAGGATGCCTGGAAACTATTTCAAAGAGTGTCTCAGAATGTTGACGTTTAGGTTAAATCTTTGTTAAGACAGTTGAAGATATGTTCCTCTTCTCTAACACAACCACAACGATCGCACTCCTGCCTCCAATACTCCCTTTTAGTCCACGGAACGCCTTCGGCGCGTTCAAAAGAGGGGAAAGTACGGACTATCTTCTTATGGTAATCTATGCGATTCCTTAAGTAATCCTCTTTATGCGGGCAGCGACACATCAAATTCGCACATTGGTAGCAATCCACGCCTTCCAAGTCGTAAGCGCGGGAGAGAAACCTATAATTCACTTCATGCGTTCTCCGGTGTGTCTGTAAACGTTGACGACTACTAAGTATCTTATTACAGAAACTACACTGTCTGGTCTGATTACAGACGCCCCTTTTCAGATGCTGCTGCATTTCGAAGGGGTTGTGGAATTCCTTATTACAGTCCTTACAAAGCCCACAAATGCGTTTATCCTGATGTTGTTGCATCTTTTGAACGGTGCTGAATTCCTTACCGCAATCCTTACAAGCGCGGCTAAGGGGTTTCTTTGTACAAACGCCGCGACGAACATGGTATTGCAGTCTTTGTTTGGTGCTGAACACCTTTTTACACATCAAACAGTCCATATATACTTAACAGTATCTTAGCCTCCATTTAACATCCTTAACAAAGATTTAACCTTATTGTCAACATTCTGAGACACTTTTTAAATAGTTTCCACATATACTTAACAAAGATTTAACCTTATTGTCAACATTCTCAGACACTTTTTAAATAGTTTCCACATATACTTAACAAAGATTTAACCTTATTGTCAACATTCTGAGGCATTTTTTGGAATAGCTTATGGGCGACTTAACAAAGATTTAACCTAAACGTCAACATTCTGAGACACTCTTTGAAATAGTTTCCAGGCATCCTTAACAAAGATTTAACCTTATTGTCAACATTCTACAGGGGATATCGCATGAAGTCCTTAACGGACTCCTTCGCCCACGTTGCCATCGTCAGCAGGGCACCAAACCTTTCCGCGCGCTTCAAACCGCACATTTCATCGTACAACTCCTGCACGCGCTCTTTTAACCGGTCTATCTCCTCCCTTTGCATTTCTATGGTGTCTCTTTTATCTTTTGCGTCGGCGACAATTCTTTGCACTGCTTCCACTGGCTCCATATATTTTAGCGAATAAGTTTAAATATAAATGAACCCAGATCACATGCCTTGTAACGCTCTGATAGTAGGACCCACCGGCTGCGGAAAGACCCAGTTCGTGATAGAGCAGCTATTAGGACCCTTTAGATACCGCTTCGACTACATCGTGCTGCTCTGCCCCACCTACGTGAATAACCGCACCTGGACGGGCATAGGAGTGAAAGACGACGACTTCTTCGTAGATATCTTAGACCCTAACGAGTTATCCAGCCATCTTAAGTTCTGGCACAAGCAATTCCCTAAAGATACACAGACTTTACTCATACTGGATGACATTGCCTGCGGGGACGACGTAAAAAAGCGCACCTCCGAGCTCGTTAAGCTCGCCTTCAGCGGTAGACACGACAATATTAGCGTTTGGTTGCTCTCGCAGCAGCTTACCAGCGTCTCTAAGCCCTTCAGGGAAAACATAGGCTCTCTCGTAGTATTTTATACTCCAAGTAAGTCTGACCTGGAAACCATCTTAAGCGACTACGGCGGTGAGATAAGCAAGGAACAGTTACACGAATACATGCGGCATTTAAAGACGCACCAACATTCCAAGATGATCTTCTCTTTGAGGTTTCCGTATTCCATAAAGATCTGCGATCTTTAAAGTCTTTGATTCCTAATGTATATGGATATTGAGCAGCTCTTAGATGAAGTCCCCGCGCAGTTAGACGAAAGTAACCTTAAGGAACAACTCAACATCCTTGTGTCATCTGGGAAGTGCAAAGAAATGATAGGCAAGGAACCTACCCATGAGCAGGTTAATAAGTTGTCAGAAGAGGAAGTTAAAAAGTTCCATAATAGGTATGAGGCTGCCCTTGCAAGTAAGACCACGGACGCCGTAGCAGACTCCGCTATCCGACTTGCCACTAAATTGCTTGGACTTGCACTGCCCATAGACGACGTGGAGCAACTGCGGAAGGACATAAGAGATGACTATGTCATCGCCCAAGAACTTAAGATAACCTGCGGGTGGTTGTCTTTGAAGTGCGGTAAGTTAATGGCAGTCGCCTCTGCGGTACTTCACGTAGCTCAGCACGTCGACTTGAAGGAACTTGCGGGCACCTTTGGTGCCTCTTGGAAGGACTTCAAGAAGGACAGAGACGTTGAAAAGGTCTTCCAGGCGGCACTTGCTGAGGTACCTGATCAAGTCGCCTCAAGTACTTAGTCAAGTCGTCCTTAAGTACTTACTTAAGTCATTCTCAAGTACTTAGTCAAGTCGTCGTCAAGTACTTAGTCAAGTCGCCGTTAAGTCATTGCCAAGTCATTATTAAGTTACTTGTCAAGTCCTTCAAGTCCTTAGATATAAGATGAGTGGCACCGAAGAACAACCAGAAAAGGCTCCCGTAGAAGATACCAAGATTACCAAGGCTAAATCTCCAGGCAGAGTTGCCGCGGGGAAGAAGCTCCCGGAGATGAACAGGAAGAACAAAGCCAAAAAGGAAGAAAAGGTGGAGGAAGAGGAATCCTTTATTAATCCTGGGTACGTCATCGGCGCGTTAGGAGTTGCTATAGCTGCAGGCAGCCTTTACTTACAATGGCGGGCAACGAAAAAGGTAGAACCGCCAACATATCACGCGCCCGTGCACGCACATGTGGAACCGGCTGTTAGAAAAAGTAAGATCCCTGAAATGGAGTAATAACCTTCTCGCTTTGTAATATAATGTCAACCGCGTTATTGAAAACTGTTGAAGAAGCAGCTATTATTACTTCCATCGTTGCGGGTATTGGTTGGGTAGGTAAGAAAGTGCTCAAAGAAGACTTTACTGAAGACCCAAGCAAGAGCTTCGTTAATTTTGCTAAGATGACCGCTGCCGTAGGCGGGGCTATCATGCTAAAGGATTACCTACGGAAGGAAAAGTACCTGCCAACGACGTAACTCGTGAAAATCTCTGTGATTTTCTAATATATAATGGCTAGCGTGGTCGCAGGTGGAGTTATTGCAGCCTTAGCATTCACTGGAGCTAATTATGGTGGTCAATATTTGGATAGATTAGTTAGAGGTGATCGCAGCGGAGATTTAGCCGCCGAAAGGAAGAGACACGACTTAGCGCTGGAGAAATATCAGCGAGACGTGGCAGCTTGGAATGAAAAAAGACAAGCTTACAGGGATTGGTTGGACAAGAACTACCAAGACAAAATGCAGGCAGACAAGAACTTCGAAAATACAGACTACGCCTTTAAGCTCTATGCGCAAGCACACCCCGCGGCATCGACGGGGTTGAAAAGGCCTCAGTTCAAGAATTACTACCAGCCTTCTAAGAAACAAAAAGATAGTGAGTTGGTCTTCGTAGGAATCGCAGGGCTGGCCGGAGGCGTAGCTTTGGCGTATTTAGTCTAAGCTATGCTTAGCCTCTAGTAACGCGAAGCATGAGCGTCTAATATATAATGATCGTCTTTTTGGAAAGCGATAAGAATAACTTTACCACTTATCTGAACCCCCCCATCAAAGCCCATAAGGTTAGGCTGGTTAGTTGCTCTTTGTACAATTCTTGGTATAATTTAATCAATGGTATGGTCACCGTGCATAAGGGGTCTAACAATTACCAAGGCGTAATGCTACCCAATGGACATTACACGCCAATCACCCTTGCTAAGGAGCTCGCCAAGCGCGGTTATACTCTCACCACAGGGCTGCCGCACGAAATGACCTTCAAACATAATCTTCCTAACAATTTCTCGGTAACCCTAGGAAAAGCTGATGCATTAGGATCTTTACTGGGCGTTTCAGGCAAGGAAATTACCGACATACCCATACCTGTGAAATGGAAAGTCGCATCCTCTTACGAAGTCTATTGCGATTTAGTCCATAGTTACAACAATGGAGAAAAGTCTTCTCTTATGTCCAAGTTTCTGCCCAAAGGTAATCCATTTGACCCAGTAGAATACACTCCCATTTCTTTGAGCTATGACTTGTCTCATTTGGTAGAAAGCATAAACATCACCATTAAAGTGGACGGAGAGACGGTGGATTTCAACGGACGCAAGATCAATCTTGTTTTGGAATTCATATAATGGGCCGAACTGAGGACAAACTCAAAAGGATTTACTATGGACCTGAAGGCTATTGGAAAGGAGCGTCGGCTATCAAGAAACTCGCGACCGCGGCCAGGGTATCAGAAGAAACGGCTAAGAACTGGTTAAAAAAACAAACCCTCTGGCAGGTTTATCTTCCCGTGCCTAAGTACATTCCCAGGCCCAGCTTCACCGTAAATACCCCTAATGAAGTTCATCAGGCGGATTTGCTTTTCTTACCACACGACAAGGTGAGAAGAAAGACCTATAGATACGCTTTGACCGTAGTCGATATCGCAAGCAGATATAAGGACGCCAAACCCATAACCAGCAAGGATTCTGGGGAAGTCGCAGAAGCCCTAGGTAGGATTTATAAGCGCGTCTTGAAATGGCCTAAGCTGCTGCAAGTGGATGCGGGGACAGAGTTCATGGGCGTGGTTACTAAGACCCTGAAAGACCACAGCACTAAGATTAGGAGAGCCGAAGCTGAGTACCACAGGGGTCAGAGCATTGTCGAAAGATTCAATAAGACCTTGGCCGAGCGTCTCTTTGGGTACCAGTATTGGAAAGAGCTGGAAGATCCCTCCAAACGCAACAGGGAATGGACTCAGAGGCTCCCCCAGGTCGTCGCGGCTTTGAACAACGAGGCGGCCAGGGCTACGGGAATGAAACCCAAGGATGCCATAAAAAAGAAACACGTGGAGCACAAGTCCTACGTCAGAAGTTCGAGGGCGGTCGGACTGAAGGAAAAAAAGCTCCCCCGCGACATAGTGGTCAGATACCTCTATCAGCCGGGGGAACTCGAAGGTGGCAGTAAGAGAGCCACGGATCCTAACTGGTCCCTGGAAACGTATGAGATCTCGAAGTCCGTCACCAAGGAAGGGCAACCCGTGTTGTATTACCTAGATGGCCCAAGTCGCGGATTTGTTAAGGAAGAGCTGCTCATAGTCCCCAAAGACTCAGAGTAGCGCAGCACCACGCGCCCGATTACACTCTAGGCATGTCAGTCTTACATTGCCTCTGCAATGGCCGCGCTTGTTGTTGATACGATCCACGGAGAACTGCTGATCGTCATTTGGGTCAAACCTCCATAGTAGAGGTATGTTACATTTGGCACACCTTGCCCCTTTCTTATAGACGTCGTCCACGCATAGGTCGAACGTCATATTTTTTTCTTCGTCGTGCCGCTTGTAGCGAAGGAGTTTCTTAGCAATGTTCTCTTTGGCTACGTCCTCTGGGGTGCGGTCGTAACGCAGTTGCGGCCCCCAGGCTCTTTTTAACTGTTTGGCATATTCTACACGACTTACGGCGGTGTAGATAAGGTTGCTCCAACACAGCCGCTGGTCTATGATCCATAAGGTTTCTTTTATGGTAAGCCCTTGCGCGCTGTGGACTGTCATGCAATAGCCCAAGCGCCAATCTGGATGGGAGGTTATTTTTTCCACCTTTTCTATGGGCACCCAGGCTTTATCGTGCGTTACCGCATTTTGCAGTTGGATGTCGGTACCGGGTACGCAGACGTCTCTTTTTTGCATGCGGGTGTCGTGGGGTTTATAACAAACGGGTACGGGATGCGTAGGAAAGCGCTCTTGGTGTATTTTGAGTAAGTCTTTCTGTATGCGAGATTGTGCCGCGCGCTTACTACTTAGCACCAGATCCTTAGGGTGCCAGGCGTATAGAAAGTCCTCGTACTTTTTCGCTCGTACGCGTTTGCGCAGTGTCTTGCATTGCTCGGCATCACTGAGCCCCCTTAATTCCGCTTTCAGGTTTCTTACTTGATCCTTGCTGCGGTAGTCGGTGTTAATTTCCTCCGCATGGTCTACGAAATCTTTCAGCCATTCGTGGGGCATCTCTCCGGCTATTGGAGGAGGCTGGCAGGGATCTCCGGCGAATATTACTTGACACTTTCCACGGAGGAATTCTACGAATTCTTGTAAGATTTCCAAAGGCACGGTGCAAATCTCATCCCAAAGTATCACCGGAGGTATGTCATGGATGGCCTCTGGTACCCATTTTTGGCCATTCCAACGAAAGAAGCTGTGGTAGGTCTGCGCGTCGTGGCCCATTTCGCGGAGTTCTCTTTCTAAACGGTGCGTTGGCGTTAGCACCTTTATCTTAGGAAAGAGTTCTAACACACGCGTCGTCTTACCGCTGCCTCCCGTACCGTAGAGGCAAGAGAAGCGTTGGTAGGAAATAGGGTCCGCAACTGAGGGCAGTGGCCCTTCCGTCGGCGCTACGGTGCCCTGGGTGTGCTCGCCGTGATATTCTACGCGTGCCCTCCAGGCTCTTATCTCCTCATCTTTAACGCGCCATTGGCCACTTTCTGCAAGTTCATCGGCAGTGTAGAATTCCTTCATCTTTTCCAACACGTGCGGTTTCACGTATAGGGAATCC
The DNA here is from genome assembly GCF_029948245.1 of Actinia tenebrosa. Taxonomy (NCBI): domain Eukaryota; kingdom Metazoa; phylum Cnidaria; class Anthozoa; order Actiniaria; family Actiniidae; genus Actinia; species Actinia tenebrosa. The sequence goes on along the minus strand of NW_028292572.1, from coordinate 4,191,396 downwards.
GTGGCTACGCGGGGGATATCTTCTTTGTCAAACCGCAGGAGCATCGCTAATAGGTTAATGTGCGCATATGCGAGCATGCTGGCACGCAGATGGTAATATTGCGGTCGATGATCTTGGTAGTAGCATAAAGCACTCCATTTACGTTCTTTCTGCTCGGCTTCTATGAAATAATCATATTTCTCTACAGACACCATCGTTCCTTTGTCATGCGCGCGCTTGACGAGGAAGCTTAGCTCGCCTTCGTCTGTTATTAGGCGCCTTTGCATATGTTTTTCACCTTCTTTTGCGCCCTGGGTGAACTTTCCTATGACAATTCGGGCGGTGGGGTTGTGTTCTGGTAACCATTTAGTGAAGGCGCTATGGCAGAGTATGGCTTCATGCGCTGTGTATTTTAAAAGTTTGCGCTCTTCAAAGAACTTCAATAGGGGCACCGGTATCCATTCTTTCTCCTGCAGGTGCTTCCCATACCACGCATAGATTATGGGGTGCAGACCCGCTGCTAATTTCCAGGTGGTCAACCGTACAAACCCCGTTGCTGGGGCGTCGTAGTGACCATCCAACGCAACACGAAAGAACTGTGAATCTGGATGTCCGTAACGGTCGTAATATTCCTTACAATCTCCTAGGCCTTTGAAGCTTGCGGGGTAACAATGTTTCATATCCAGCGACACGTATTCGTCTTCATCGTACTCCATGTTCCACAGACCACCGTGACCGTGTTCTACACAAGCTTTAGCTATATCTTTGAACTCCTCCGGTGTGGATTTCCACCCGTTTCTTTTCTTTGCGGCTAAGAAGTCCAAACTGCGACTGCTAAGCACTTCGTCAGAGAAGTCTTCTCCTAAAGTCTCGCAGGCGCTTCGAATGCGCAGCTGTTCCACTTCAGGACGATACAAGGTGCCGTCTTGGGTCATAAATTGACTTCCCTCCGCATCCATTAACCAAATAGAATTCTCGTGCATTAGTTCTGCAAGCGGCGACTCCTTGTAAACGCGCGTCTCCTTCTTCTTTGGGAACCTTAACTCCCTCCACGCATGTGCGTTATGCTGGTAAATTACGATAGGCGCACCCCGGCCCCCATACTTGTGCGTCCCGGAGTAGATGAAGCCGTCGGTGATGTCTTTCACGTGTATGCGCCTTTCTAAAGCAACCTCTAACTTCTTGATGTTGTCTATCGTTCCTCCAGTCTTGTAAGTGGCGTTTTCCCATTTCCTGATGGCTTCTCTTCTCTTTAAAGTTAACTTACCACCCCTAGAGGAATCCTCAAAGAACTCTCTAACCAGCTTTCCTACGCAGTTACCAGGATGGCGCATTGGTTTAAGCTTTTTAACATCCGGTTTTTTAATCTCGTACGCGCCGTATATAACTACGGTAACCGGGTAAGCAACCTCGTAGAACAGCATGTCCACACCTACTAACGCTCCCGGTCTGGTGTCTTTATTCAGCACGAACAAGCTTTGCTTACCCGACGCCCGTATTGGATTACGCCCCTTTTCTATTATCCACTCACCGTCCAAATACTTTATAAACGTCAACTCCAGACGGTAATTACCTTCGGGCATTAAGTCAATTATTCTTTCTGCTCTTTCCTCGCTCATCGTCTCATCTGTATCTCCCTCCATAAACGTTGTGAAGGCAAAGTCCACATCCAGGCGATCCAACACCTGAGTTCGCAGTCGGCGCACAGTTTTGTTACGAATGCTCGTGATGGTGTCCATCTATATCTATGAAATATCTTAACCTCCGTTTGCGGTACCCAGAAAGCAAACAGTGTAACGCACCTACTTCACACGGGTTATTTCCATGCCGCCAAAAAGTTTCCTATAGGCGCTAACGCGGGTAATCCCTGTGAAAATGACATAGGTTCCTGGGGACTTCGCGAGTCCCCCTTACTGCTGCTTGCTGGCCTTCCTGGAGTTTGGAGAAATGACTCAGCAGATAGCTTGCAGACTGATGACGTTGATATCAAGTCTATTAATATCCTTTTCGACAGCAACTTCATTAGGGGGAGGGGGTCCTACTTCCATTTTGACCAAATCGTAGTAAAATGTTTATGTTATGCCTATGTTTTGCTGAAATCTCAACCCATAGTTGAAGAGTTGTTGAGTTGAAGTATTGTAAGGGACCGGTCATTATTTATGAGGGGGGGGGGGGGGGGGAATATGAGGGGGAACCAACATCATTTATTTCAAAGAAATAAATTCATAACTATATATTCATAACTAATAAGAAAGAATGGGATGTCCAGTAGCTAAACTAAAGAACATTAAATTAATGTAAAGTATTGTAAGGGACCGGTTACTATTTATGAGGAGGGGGGGGGGGGGGCAATATCATTTATTTCAAAGAAAAGGAGTGGGTCACAAAAGAAATATCTTGTATTGGGGGGGGGGAAGGGGCAGTGGCTTAGCAGTTAGACTAAAGTGTCTTTATGTAAAGAGATGGGGCCACATTTTAAAGACAAATTTTAATCTTCTGGTTGCATAGCAACATGACAGAAATCAGTTTTGGGTAATTTCAAAAATTGTATAAACATGACAATTGATTGTTTATTGTACACATTAAAACAAAACAAAACAATTGTTGTCTTGCATATTCAATCATTACACAAGTAATAGATCACTCTTATTTATTCTTCTACTTGATGTGGAAATTCCACATTTAATTTTTTTAATATCGTCAAATGTAAACAAAAATACTGTCTGAAACTATATGAAGTGAAACAAGAGTAACGAAATTATTAGAATTATTGTTTGCTGCAGCTAGACCCATGACAGCTAAATTTATGTCTAGACTGAATACAAAACCACCACGATGAAGGTATAATGTAACTTGAAATATCTTGATCAAATTAATTTGATTTCAAAATTTACAGTCAAAAATACCAGCATTATCCTAGATATTTGACTAATCATAAAACATTGGCTTATATACTGTAAGCTATCAGCTCGCCCATTTAAAAGTCTCCAGATTATACTTCATCTATTACATAAACATCAGTGAGGATGTAACATTTTGAGCCAAACTTTGGGAGGGTGGGATCATATTTTTAATGCATACTAAATGGGGGTGGGGTAACTTGTAACTTGCAGAATTTAGGGAATGGGCTATGGGTAATTTCTATACTATCCGGGAGAAATGCCCCCCCCCCCCCTCCACCCCACTCATAAACAATGACGGTCCTTAACTGTACATAAACACTCCATGGCAAAACAATTGTAGTGTACATTCATACAGATATCTATATTTAGTCAAGATATCTAAGACTACGTTCGTAATGTATGGTGGAGGGGGGGGGGGGGGGGGCCAGGTGAAACTGACGGGGATCGGGAAAATTTTTGTTGGACAAAGGGGGATGGGCAAATTTTTACCAGAAAAATGGGGGGGATGCAAAACTTTTGGAAGAATCTACAAGCCTTGCTTAGGGGGGGATCGTATTTTTTTGCATGACTTTAAGGGGGGTGTTAAGAATTATTCTGGACATTTCAAATTTTCACCTGCCCCCCCCCCCCCTCTGCCATGAATTGTGAACGCAATGTAATGATATATTTTTCTTCTTTTAAATATAGGTTATTTATGACTCCAAATATACTGCTTTGATATCAGGCATATTGTTGTTACATTAGTATCATAAAAATATTTTTTTGGAATCCAATGAGTAATTTAGACACCCAAATGAACTCATCTTATTAGACATTTGTGTATTATTTTGGTTGAATGAGCACTAGCTACAAAACATTTCGACAATTCTTCAATTTAGTCCATTGTTTAAGTATTGTTTCAAATACAAGTGGCTGTATATTTGATTGGGGTTTCAAAATCCGAGTGGAATTTCAAATGCCGAGGCATATCCGAGTGGAATTCCACGAGGATTTTGAAACCCCAATAGAATACAGTGACGAGTATTTGACACAACATTTTATACTCTTTTTGTTATGTTTGTTTTTATTTCAAAGTTCTAGTACTTTGAAATATTTCAAAGTCCAAGTAGTAGGGATTTGAAATATTTCAAAGTACTAGAATTTTGAAATGGGTGCGCTCGCATTTGATGGGGGTTTCAAACTACTGCATGTGGTACAAATAAGAATCCCTGTTTGGTCGATGAGCTCATGAATTATTAATGAGCATAAGATAAATATTTAAGATAACATAACCAGGTGAACTATAATGAATAATTTGGGAGCATAATGATTTCAACTCAATATGAAATATTGATTTATCTAGATTAAGAAAAATGATGTAATCTTTGTATGAATAAACTAACAGGAAAACCCTAACCATATCAGTTTCTTGTTGAAAATATGTTCCTCGGGTTCCCATGAATTAAATTCTGAGCCATAATCACCCCACTTAACTAAATATTCCATTTGTTTCAGCCTCTGTAGAGTGCAAACAATATAACCGTGAAACTTTAGTAATACTAAATAGCACAATTTCATGCAAATTCCATTGTTTTCTATTGTTTAATTAGCACTATTTTGTACTAATTAGTAATTAGTGTTTCACGGATTAATTGTCTGCACTCTAGTTTGAAATAGAAAAATAATAATAAATAATAATTATACAAAGTTTAGGAGAACCTATAAATTGTAATTTGCAGAGAACATAATTTTGTTTTAGCTACTCACCTTATTGTATCTACAGCGTATACTAGTACCCCTTTCAGACATTCTCTGGGTCTTCTTTTCTTGTTATCAGCCACTGCCGTGCGGTTAAATTATTGAGATCCCGATAGAATCGGCCTACTGATCTACAAGTTTATTTGCTTTTCTTGAGTCCCCGCACATCCACCACTTTTTTATGAATTTATCATGAGATTGCAAACATTGTCCAATCACCGCACGAAATCTTAGGATGTTCACAGCCATTTCTCTGACCGAGTCTTCTCTCCGTCATGACACAATCCTTTACCCAATAGAGTGTGCGATGTTTTTACTCCTAATTTCGTGTTGATATAAAGTAGTCCCAAACATATATCATGCAGAGAAATATTTTACCAAGGGGCATATTAGTGCAACGAAAAACGTTTGTTTAGCCAATAGACTGAACAGAGCAGCCATACAGTGTTACTCACTCTTGAGAAAGCTGGCCATTCCAGATAAAAGAAGAGCAGAACTCCAAACCACTGGGTTTGCATGATCAAAACTTTATAATTATTATTCTAACCACTGGAGGTTAGTTGCCATAGCTACAAGCATTTTGACAAAACAATCATTCCAAGCTTCTGAAAATGCATGATGTTCCAAAAAAATCCAAGCTTTCAAGCCTTTAAATGAAAATTCAGAAACTCCAAGACTGGAACTTCTCTATTTCATTTAATATTAATATTATTATTTTTTTTTTTTTTTTTTTTTTGTTCAATATTCTATACTCCTCACTAATGCATTCTCGGCAACTCGGCAATATGACTTTGTTGCTTGTATACTGCTTGAATTCTAATGTTCTCACTGACTTGGCTTATGATTAATATCCTAAATCTTTAAACAACAGGTATGCTGTCAAAGTTTCTGGCAGTGACAACTTTTTAACATTCTCACTGTAATTACTAGGAATTGCTTCTAAGATACAACATCGACACAGACCTTGTAGGCTTCTTGGGGTGCACTTGTACTCAAATATCTTGATACTGTCTCTACCGTCACATACCATCAGCTGTCCTTTATGATTTATACCCAATCCCTCTACAAAATGTGGTAGCTCAGATACGATGAGATGTGCATTACTTCCATTCGTTAATGTTTCTAGTAACAGTATTTTGTTAGCATCTGCTATGATCAGATTTTGACCATCATGAACAAAGTCAGTTACATGATCTAGCTTATATTCCAATCCATCAAGAATGCAGTGGTCAATTGTGTCTCGTTTAGTACGAATGCTGCCACCATCGATGACATCATCTTTGTCAGTGTCATCATCATCATCCATTTTGCCATTTTTTGATTCTTCTTCTTCACTTTTTTCTTTTTCTTCTACATTTTTCTGACATTGCTCTTCACTCTCATTACTTTGATCTCGTATTGGTAAATAAATATAAATTAACAATGATGGGCAGTTATTTTCTTGGTCATAGGTATTATCCTGAACACCTTCTACCACGTTGTAATCTGGAGTACAACATAAACTGTCAATCATAATACTTTCGTCCGATGAAAGGGGTGTATCATTTGTGAGTGATCCCACTTTCACAACTTTAACTTTCTCCCAGTCGATGGATATATCTGATATGTAATCACCTAAGTCATTCAAACTATCAACAACAAGTAGACTATTTTGAGGTGACAAAGCAATCTTTCCAGGATACGTTGGCAGCAAAGAGCTGTTTATATCAAGTACTGGTTCAGGTTCAGAGCTCTCACTGCTCTCTACTGGTTCAGGCTCTAAGCTCTCACTGAGATTTTCAAGCGAATATATATAGACGACTCCACCATGATGGGCCTCCGAGTAACTCATTGCCACGTGATTCCCCGGAGTCAATACCATATCTAGACAACCATCCGCTCCACAATCGGTGATATTAAAAACTTTGCCAGTCACAGGATTCCACGCAGAAATTCCGTCACAACAGTCCATAGTCACAAATAAGTTTAAAACAGGATTGTAAGCAACTTTATCGCCGCTTTTAGCCTTTTCAGGAACTGCAATCGTTGAAACACAGTTGTCTGTAATAACCTTCATTTTAACGATTATATATATTCGAAATACTTGGACGTTTCACTTCCAAACTGTTCAGAAATTAATGTATTGCGTGTATTTCACTTAAAAGGCTCGTTAACAGCTAAGAAGCTTGTCCAAAATGGCATGAAAGAATCCAAATGAATGCACAACGACGCACAGCCTAGGAATTGAAGATGGCGGACAGGGAGGGGAATGAATAAATAAAAACACAGGAGGCCCAAACATGTGGAAGTCCTGCATCTTGTCCAGAAAATAGATTTTTTATTTTCATTTTTAACTCTTGAAATTTTTTCTTAGGCGTTTGGCCTTGGCTAAACGAGGAAACATGTTTCCCTAAATGTTTCCTTGGGTGGCAAAACTGTCAGGAAACATCGGAAAACATGTTTACTCAAACATTAGAGTTAACGCATGCTGAACTCTTTCAACTCGGCTTCTACACCCTCGCTCGTACTCCAATTCTTTTTGGTCTCTGCTGCTATACTCATTGCATGTTATATCCCACAGACATCTCCTTTCCTCGTAGCTAGTTACAAGTTGTTCTGTTGTTTCTTCATCTGTCCATAGTAGGGCCGTAGCCACCAACTTTTGATTGGTTCGGTTTTCAAGGGAGGGGGGAGGGGTAGGGGGTAGGTGGAGGGGAACAAGGAAAAGTATAGGGAAAACCTCCTACACTTAATATCTTTTCAAACCCATCCTAAAGTATTCAGATTTTGAATGTTGCGAAAGTACTTTTTCTTGACTCGTTCTCGTTCTTGTTCTAATCATTTTTAAAATATTTTTTTCAATGATTTTTCTCAGTTTTATTATAAAAAATAAATTTTCGTAAACGAAACAGTTACGTTGGAATTAAATTTCGTATCATTGTAACCCTCCGCACTTTATTGGTGAGTATTTAGCACATGGCTGTGACATCAACTAAAATGTGAACTTATAATATTAAATATTTAACCATTACACTCCCTCTACACTTAATTGATAAGTAAGTACATTGGTAGTACTAATCAAATTTGCTGCCATGATATATTATTGTATTCAATAATGTTCATAATTTTTAAAACATTTTTCAGATTGATTGATTTTTTAGATTGATTTTTCTCCGAGACTGCCCTACGACAAAAGGCGAATAACTCAAAACATGATTCCTTCTCATTTAACAAAGCTTATTTCGAGCTATGCTACTACATTTTGACGTACAAATGGCATCAGGTGAAATAGCCCATGTGACAAGCAAAAGCTATGGTGAAGAAGATCCATTAGCGTTAACCTTTGATGGGTCGACAAGTGTAAAGGCAGTCCAGCCGAATATTGGGGTTTATTACATCATATGCTGCTTCCAAGTGGGGCAATAAATCTGTGAGCTCAATGATTTTATATTTTTATTAGTTTTTGTTGCTACAGTTGATTGCTCCATTAATTGTAACAAATATGGCAGTGCACATTACAACACATTACACATGCTGTTCATGAGAGTTACAAAAAGACAACAGAGAATTACGAGCAAAATAGAAGTACTGATGATACGAAGCGCCATTTTGCCGTCCCCTCCAACTTTGTGTTTATATTCGAATTGTACTCACAAAAAAAAGCGGGTCGACTTCTTCTCAATTTATTATAATTCGATAATTCCTTGCTTTCTGCCTTCAAACTACTGTTCATACATCCAAAAGCTATATAGAGTTTTCAAAGTTGGAAAGACGACAAAATACTTTGTATAACAAATATATCTATCAAAATGTAGTGACCTATCGAAGATTTGTAGTAAATTTCTTAGCAAATTATCCTAAGCTCGACCCGATAGTCTCGTTTTGATGCTACGCTCATCACAATGCCGCTGGTTTGTTGGGGTGGCGTGCTCAACTACGATAACAGCTATTGGAAAATATATTTGTCTTGAATAGTGGCAGTGAGAAGACCCTTTTGCTTGCGCAAGTTAACCGCTGGTCGAGATCGAATGAAATGGAAAGGCAATAAAAGTAATAAAGACAATAAGTTATCATCGGATTTGAAATGATCTGCCGAATTTAAAAAACTAATGACACAATTCTGATCTTCGTTGTGAAAGACTCTTGAAATTGGCGGTTGCAATAGCTTCAGTGTCATAACTATAGATATTGCGCATAGCTTGCTTTTGCCACTCTTTCTAAGGCTATGCTGGCATCGCATATACTCAGGCAAGCTATGGTGAAAACTTTGACAAGCGTTAAGTAGTAATATAGAGTGAATGCAGGCAATATAAGAAACAGATGTGCATCAATTCCATCAACGGATATAAAATGTTTCTACCCATAACCCTTGTCGGTCTCAGCTTTGTAGCCTTTCAGATGAATAACTTTATTGAAAATCCAGTATGAGTATATTTCACCAAAAAAAGAAACAGACCCTTGCCTACGTTATAAAGATCATGATATGAAATGAAATGTGAACTTTGTCATCGTTTAATTCCTTTTGTCTGCTGCATAATTCTTGCTCTTTCTAATTGAAGGTTAGTGAGCCCCCTTAAATTTAATCAATAGACCTCTTCGGCTCTGACGTAATGTTGTCCCATTTCAGACCACGTGTCATTCCCTAGAGTATCATTCCTTTGTTTAAGGTTTGCGCTCGGTTGCACATGAGAAGACACATGAATATGGATACAGCTCAAACAAAGAATCTTATTCTCAAGGGAATGACACGTGGTCTGAAATGGGAAAACATTACCCCAAGCCGAAGAGGTCAATTGAATAAATATCTCGGAATTTTTAAACCGCTGCAACAAAGGAACACGGAGTACTAGTCGTTGAGGCTGAAGGCTTCTGAAACGACAAAGGGTAATTCACTTGAGACTAAAAGGCGCGTAATGTGTTTTCTCTTTTGTGAGAAACCCCTGAAGACCCACCCCTCGATAGAACGAAATCGTATCATTACCGTCCTGATATTTTCAACATACGTTTTTGTTAATGATGTATGTAACCGCATTAAACTCCATATATTGTTACTTTTTACATATTCCCAAAACACTTTTTGCAAAAGAAATTAAACCCTAAACTGGCCGGTAACATTGGTTTTTATAGTTACTTTGTCAACATACATCACGATGAAGATATAACTAGCTAAAAACTAGTGTGAGCTGTGTCGGTGTTTCTAATGAAACAGTAATGATGAAAAGGTAAATTATACACCGTGAAAAGATGAGAAAATTGTCTTTACATTGGACTTGACTAAAATAGTATTCCGTTAATTCCCGCATTACTGCAATTTTCATAAACATGCAAACTCATCTGCCATCATTCAAACCTAATCAGTCGGTACCTTTCACATTTTTGACTGACGGGAGCGAAAAACCAAATTTCGACGTGCAGCTCGGAATTTGAACTTGCACTCCGTCGAGAAAAAAAAGTTGCATTTAGTGGTGGATTGAATGAAACACGTACAAAAAGCCGACACAACTGAACAAAAGACAAATATCCTGCACCTTTAGCTATAATATTTTTCAGTAGCGGTTCTTACTGAATTCATTCAATAAATAAAGGAGCATGAGTGGTGACAAACTAGTCAAGCTAGTCGAACTTACTTTCATGTATTATTTCAAGCGTAAAGCGTAAAATCTGTTAAAATGCTACTCTGACGAAAATCGCTCAAACTTGGATTCAGCTGAAACTTCCTAAGAATACTCAGGGGCACCCGACGGGCAAGTTTACAGTTTTGTATTCAAATTGACCTAGAACGTTTATAAGTGTTTATTACTTTCATTTTTGAGTGAAAAAAATTTTTGCTGGGAGAGAGTCACCCTCTCCGCACTCCCAGCAAGACCGTGATTATATTAGTCAGCCAGCAATATCAAATGTTTAGTGGTTGCCAGCCAGCAGCGAAATGAGAGAAAGATGATTTTGCCAGCCAGGACTCTTTCGTGCAATGTGTTTGAGCCAGCCAGCATCTTAATCGCTATATTTCTGCCATAACATATAGGGTATTCAATGTAGTAACTAACGCATGATATTTAACTTGCTTTTATGGGGGAAAATTTTAGTTCAAGAAAGCATAATGATGAAAAAGAGTGAGGGAAGGCAGAAAGACAAACAGACAAGAAGAAAGAAACAATTCTCATATACGTATTCGTAAGTTATGTTTAATAGTATGTTTAAGGCAGTAAATCCTCAAATACAAATTACACAAAAGAAAGCAGTATGGAAAATTTTAGGCCCTACTGAAGCCATTAATGAACGTATTACACTAATATAGATTGAAATCACAGTCTTAGTAACTTCACTCCAGCTACCCTTTATCGTTAACAATCGTCTTAGATTATTCGAATACAGTTTTATCAATAATTTGAATAATATACAGCTATGTAAAATATCTTGAATTATGTTCAATTCGAAGCAAATTAATATGCATCGTAGCTTTCTTCTTTTGTTTTATTTTCGAAATTCTTATTTTTTTTCCCCGCTTTTCTTTGATTTTCTCTTAAATTTTGCTATCGTGTTTAACTTCTTTACTAAGCCCTAACATGCAGAAATTTCCTTGAATTATGTTGTATAATCAACTGTTTGTACATTTCTGGCCGTAAAGCCTTGATAGCTCTTGAAACATAATACAGTAGTCCAATAGCCTGGGAACGAATTCTCCCTCTAAATTCCACCTGACCCAGTCACTGTGAGCGAATTAAAATGCCAAGAAAGGCACAGTTCTTAAATCGAAGACGAACGGAGAAAAAGAAGATGCATTACCAAGAAGACCCAGTCACTGTGAGCGAATTAAAATGCCAGGAAAGGCACAGTTCTTAAATCGATGACGAACGGAGAAGAAGAAGATGCATTTACCAAGAAGACCCAATCATTTTGAGCAAATTAAAATGCCAGGAAAGGCACAGTTCTTAAATCGATGACGAACGGAGAAGAAGAAGATGCATTTACCAACAAGACCCAGTCACTGTGAGGAAATTAAAATGCCAGGAAAGGCACAGTTCTTAAATCGATGACGAACGGAGAAGAAGAAGATGCATTTACCAACAAGACCCAGTCACTGTGAGCGAATTAAAATGCCAGGAAAGGCACAGTTCTTAAATCGATGACGAACGGAGAAGAAGAAGATGCATTACCAACAAGACCCAGTCACTGTGAGCGAATTAGAATGCCAGGAAAGGCACAGTTCTTAAATCGATGACGAACGGAGAAGAAGAAGATGCATTTACCAACAAGACCCAGTCACTGTGAGCGAATTAGAATGCCAGGAAAGGCACAGTTCTTAAATCGATGACGAACGGAGAAGAAGAAGATGCATTACCAACAAGACCCAGTCACTGTGAGCGAATTAGAATGCCAGGAAAGGCACAGTTCTTAAATTGATGACGAACGGAGAAGAAGAAGATGCATTACCAAGAAGACCCAGTCACTGTGAGCGAATTAAAATGCCAGGAAAGGCACAGTTCTTAAATCGATGACGAACGGAGAAGAAGAAGATGCATTACCAAGAAGACCCAGTCATTATAGCAAGCATCATCAGTGAAAACCAAGTCACTCACTGTATTTTACGATATCAATCATTAAATTTGCTCTAAGATGACGTGCTTCATTAAAGGACCATTGGAATTCAGTTTTTCCGTCGCATATATCTTGTACACAACATACCACTCCCACGCCGCAACTTCCGTGCCCTCTGTTAACGTTAGTATTACTTTTTGAGGGCTGATCTGGCATGGGACTGACAAATTGCTCAAATTTCCATTTCTTTGGATGAAACTCCACACGTCCAGACAAGTCAAGCAGTGTTTTAAGGGTGTTCTTGCAACTTTTGATGTATGCAGCGGGCAAAGGGAGGTGCAAGCCATCATCACAACGTACTGTTTGTTCTTCAACATAAAACACAGCTAGCCCCCAGTGACATTCGCTGATATAGACAGGCAAAAAGAAAACGTCAGTGTCTTTAATGTTGTATATCCTGCACACTCGTGATAAAATATTTGTTTGGACATCTCTGGCAGTAACAAAGGATGGCAATAGAGCAAATTTGTCCCTGGATATTGCTTTATTTGCTCTTTGGCAAAACACTTGAATGAAGAAATGAATCATTTCATCAGAAAGATACACTCGACGAAATAATGGATTTGGTCATCATATGTCCACTTGGCAAATGTTGTGCAAATATGGTGCTCTATATTTGCCCATACATTTGCCTATGCAGGCAAAGGTCGGGGTAAATTTCTAATAAATTTGCCATTGCTTTGCCATACATCTGAACACATGGGTAAATATGTTATATATTTGCCCTTAGTTTAGACGCATTTACCCAGTGGGGATATATGATAACCGTTTTTGCCCTATATTTGCCCTATTGTCAAATGAAGGGCACATATGAAATCAACTTTGCACTAGGCTTTGCCCCATATTTACCTGGGGAGCAAATACAATACCCCAAACTGAGTATATCCGATGTGAGGTTTCCGTTTCAATTCATTGCAATCAAAACTTTTCAAAACAAATCAATAATTTTTCAACTGAATTATAATGGATGTTGGCTTGTTTTTACGACTTACGAGGGGGGAGTGCATGCAGGTCCATCTCAGTCATATGTGTCAATTTTTTCTCCTAACGCATGACATCAATGTTGCGACCACATTAATTCAATCATTGTTTTGCTTTGATGTCATGAAGGAGAGGTTATATGCGTTGATACACACAGGAAAATACGCGGACGATGTATTTATAATATGCGTAAGTCGTATATGCGTTTTTTCCAGTGACAATAAGAAAACTCATTAACCCATTAACCTCATGAGCTGCATTTCAAACCGCTAACATCTGTAATATTATTTGAAGCATCAATTTTGTTTAGTCTAAACATATGAATTCATCTTTTTTATTGGCAATATATGCAATTTCATTCATAATTATTTTAATTCATCTAATTTTAAAGTCATCAAATAATTCATTCAATTTTCATTTTGACTATCTAGTTACTGATGCACAGTTCAAACAGTTTATTTTTGATAGCTTTGAATATTTTTCCTGGATGATACTTTACTGTCATCTCCATCATCCGTACAATTTACGTTGTAAAGGACAAACAATTAATACTCTTTCTTTGTCAATAACATCGTAAGCAGCAACAAACTGGCTGTGTATCCTTTGTATGGGTATGAATGTAGAGGGCCCTTCCATTTCAAACAAGTTTCTGCACCAAATTTCATGTGGTCTGCCAATCCTGTGTCTTTCTGGATGTCGCTGATACCATCGAACCTTTGCCATACACAATGATTCCTGCTTGCCATCAATTATAATGGTTTGTTTAAGAAAGAAATCGACAACACCGGGGCGCAAGTCAAATGAATCGGTCTCAATACTGCCACTATATTGGCCACACCAACTTGCAAGAATGAAGGAAGAACGTTCCAGTCTAGAGTCAGAGGACCCTAGCTTTGTCCCCGAATATCCAATGGTACTAACTCTCTCAAACGTATCGGTAACACATTCAATGACCGAGTGTTGAGGTAAAATTGTTTCATAAGCTTTAAAGAGATATTCTGTATAGTCATCATCAAGAACATCAATGGATCGAGGTGAAAAACATGAGTATGCATTCATATTGCTCCACTCTAGCAACGTAGTACTTGACCAACTGAAAGATTAAGTGTTGATGGTATTGATGGGATGCTTTCGCCAAGTGTTCCTACTTGTTGTGCCTCCTGAAGAAGTTGAAATACTGGTTGGAAAGTTTCTCGAAATCTCTCTGGTAAAGGGATATCTCTTAGTTCATGCTTTTGGAGAAATTTTCTCATGATTTGTATTTCAACAGATCTATTGTTAGTTCGAAACGCTCCTAAAATCCCATTGAAACGTTCGAAGCTGAAAAGCCAAAATGAATATACAGGCCCGTAATCTAAAATACATTGTTTGAGGTGCAGGTGTAGATGCATGTTTGGCGTAACACGTTCCTTTCCATATCTTTTTTCAAACGATTTACAAAATTCCACTAGGTAATCATGTCCTTCTTGTAGCTCTTCAGTTGTAATAAGTGGAGAGCAAAGGTGAAAGCAGGACAATACGAATAACCTCCACAGCTCCAAATCATCTGTTGGAACGATATTCCAAATGCAGAATACAGAATACAAGAGAGTCCATGTTTTCCACTGATCAGCAGTAAATCCTCCAAACGATGTTGATATCTTTTTCGGGAGACGCCCAATAAATGATGGTGCTTTGACGTCATCTACCTTTTCCTGGATTTTATTCAAATTTTCTTTAGAAACAATTGGCGTTTCAGCATTTAGCCATACATTTTTCATTAAATGTTTTGCTGTCCCTAAAAACAAATTGTGCATAGGATCAACAACATGGTAACGAGTACAATCGAAGTAAGGCAACTGTAAGAGTTCAGAATATCTTGTTCCAGTGGAAGTTTCAATTTGGTTTCGTTCATCAGCGGTTGTTGCATTGAGTATTTTCTGAGCCTCTCTTCGGTGCTCTTCATTTGTCCTTGGTGTATTGTCATCTTCGAAACCTGAAAAATTCATGCTACTAACATCTCCGGGAAAAAATCTTGTGCACTTTGAGCACCCTCGGTGAGCAGTACATCCTCAGAAGAAACCGCAAACTTTTCTTAGTGCAGGAATGTCACAAGCAATACAAAGGAGGGCAGCTCGAAAACATCTTGCTGTTCTACTCCCATGAGGCCGAACTTGGATGCCTTCGTGCCACAATAAGTTCAATTCGGCTACAAGTGGTTGTAAGTACGTATTGATATTCAATTTGGGCTCGTGTGGACCAGGTATTATCCCAACTATTATTACGTTTTCCTCTTTGTACCTTTCTTTTCTCGGAAGATTTAGGAGGACCATATATATGACTCCAACGCTATAGACACTGTGCTTAAAAGGCTGAAACCAGTCAACATTCAGCATAAAAGCATAATTATTAGGCTGGGCAAGGAAAGGAGTGCTGTTAAAATATTGCCAATCTTTCCACACTTGGCCATCGTAAATATCAACTAAAATATCATCCGGTACATTCCGATTTCTCCAAATCTCACATTTTTGTACAAAGTCTGGTCGCTTAATAAAGTGAGTTAGAGTCTCTCTGATGCTTTTATAACAATAAACTTTACGTGGGTACAATTTCGTCTGTCCATTTTTCAAACGAATTTCCTTAAGCAATTCCGCTCCACAAGGTGTGCGGCGAAACAATTGACGGTGATTCGGAAAAGCAATGTGAGAACATGGTTTAGCAATGACACGCCCGAATCTTGTTGTTATGCAGTCTTGAAAACGGTATAGGGTGTCGCATTTCGGACAAACAACATACTCTGAATGCTTATCTTTAAAAGAAAGATAATTTTTCAAGAGTTTGAAGGAGCTCGGGAAAACCAATACTGCGGTTGGGAAAATGATTGGCGAAAGCTCACACAAAACCTGAAAAATCGCTTTAAAAAAGGCGAGGAGAATATCAATGCCTCGGTCTGGTACAGAAAAGTATGCAGACCAAAAGCACACAAACAAGGCAATCTAGTTAATAAGGGTCACTCGGGAACTTGCTTCGACGGCAACGCTTATTTCTGCACTAGATTGTTCAAAATCTCTTTCTAGGTCTTCGATATCAATATCCCAAGTTTCAACCAATCTCCTTCTTTCATTTCCTCTTATCTCTTCATGGTCAGATTCACTGTCCGACTTGTCATCCCAAAACACTTGATCTTCTTCCTCAAAGTTATATATTCCGTCTCCTTTAAACATAAGCAAATACGATGTATTTTATTCATTCGGCATTGTATAACTGCAACATAGTATAAGATAAAGTCTGAAACCATTATAATACTAGAAAAAAAATGTCAGTAAAAAAAACCTCATGGGCTAAGGGACCGGTCATTATTTAAGTTGGGGGGGGGGGGGGGAAGAAAAAATTGGGGGGGGGGGGGGGCCTGAAATTTTTGCTAGTGAAAAATGGGGGGTCTTGGAATTTAAAAATGACTTTTAGGGAAAATTTTTAAATTTTTTACTACAATCCATGGGGGGTTTTCAATAAACTTGGATGCCTTCAAAGGGGGGGCCTTGAAATTTTTTTGCCTCACTGACAATTTCTCCTCCACCCCCCCCCCCCCCCCACTCCCCCCCCCCCCCCCCCCTCCAACTTAAATAATGACCGGTCCCTAAATGCATAATTTTGACCCAAATTTTGCTCTGAAAATAAATGATTTCCATTGAAAATAAAATATAAATTTCTAAGTCA
The DNA here is from genome assembly GCF_029948245.1 of Actinia tenebrosa. NCBI lineage: Eukaryota > Metazoa > Cnidaria > Anthozoa > Actiniaria > Actiniidae > Actinia > Actinia tenebrosa. The sequence goes on along the minus strand of NW_028292572.1, from coordinate 4,174,525 downwards.
GCAAAACAACAATTTATAATTCGTGAAAGAAAAATGATAAATCGAAAATAAAAAACCCAAGAGACATATTAAATAAATTACTTATAATTGTATTTCTCTAACTTGACAAACATGTTTTGCCGGATACCATGCTATCTCAGGATGACCACAGTCATGAATTGATTTGGAGACGAAAATGTACAGCAATATCCATTTGAACATAGTAAATTCTTTTTGGCGTTTTAAATGAGTTATCTCTAGCTATGATTTTATAAACTCTTTGAATGAACCTTTCTGAATGAACACTGAGGTTTTGATGGCAACCATAAGCCGATTACTTAATAATGCACCCTTCTTAAAAGTAACGGTGAAAACGAGGCTAAGATAGAAATAGAAAAGAATCATTTGTACCTCTAACTTAATCTCGCTTCAATAACACTAATGCTTGGTAGTAAATCCAATAGGGGAGCTAGATCATGTGCAAATCAGCCGCTTGTTAAAGATTCAGTCTTTTATCTATATGCAGTTTGACTTTAACATTTAAAGATTATATAATCTAATCATCAAATAAACGTATAACATCAATACCTTTTTGTGAAGTAGCTGGTAAGAATTCGTCACTTGATGGTTGGTTTGTATTTGGCACATCAGAGGAGTCTTGATCAGTTTGGTCCAAAACGTTTATCTCGCTGTAGTCATTAGAAGAAGTGTCGTTCTGGCCGTCAATCTCGTGAGTGAAAATACTATCATTTGAGTCTTCGTCGTCATTCCGCTGTAATTGCCATTGATTTGTTAAAGGATCATAAAATTCTTCTTTGTGACGGCAAAATACTCTGTAATGTAGATCTTCGTTACAATGAAAGCAATGATAACGCTTTGACATCGCAGAAGACATTTTGTTTTCCAGAACTATATAATTAAAAAGACGGTGTGTATCATTGGGATAATTACTCAAAATCCAAGCATTTTGAATGACTAAAAGCCATATTCCAGCGTAATAAAGTTCCACGTCCATCAACCACATGCCATTGGACAAAAGCACGCCGGATCTTTATTACCGCACCCTTTTCCTTAGAGCTGTCACTGTTGGCGGCAGATAATGGTACGATGGTTTTAGAGCTAGAAGCTAATCAAGTTTATTGCAATGATATTTCGTGAATCTAGGCTTTAGAAAAAATTTCATAACTTTATAAAATGGAGCAAATAGCTTTAAGATAATAGATATATTACTTAACATGAATCCTGGATACAACTTCAGCATTTTTATAAGACAGTTATTCCTTTTTTTATTATTAGACTTCATTATATGAACGTATATGTCATCACAAGTCACGTGATACGCCGTGATAGATAGGGGGTAGATTTGTTCAGTGGATGTACTTATTCGTTCATTCGCCTTTTGGTCACAAACAGGTAACAAACTCTGTCGGTCATCTAGTTTCCCGCACATTCTATATCTTTGCTTATAAATTGCGTTCATTCGTCGCGATCAAAAAATGGGAAGAACATCTACACCTTTACCAGGACGCCCAATGCCAATCCATTCTGTTACTGCAACTACCAGTACAAGCAGTAGACATACTGAAAATGGCGCCAATTCTCAAAGGCTTAATATACTTATTCCCTCTGTCCCTGGTGGTAACGAGGATGTGCTAAGAGAACACAGAAATCGCCTATTGCAAGCAACAAGCGAGAATGAGAACGTTGACCCCGACAGCGAAAAAGAAGAAATTTCTTCAAATTTCGAAACGATTGTAAAACAGTTTAAAGAACTGCAAGAACAAAACCGCCAAATACTAGCGGCCTTAAAAGAAAGCCAGCAGAATAAGGACAACAGCAAGACCAAGATTACTGTCTCAAAGGCTGTTGCAGTAAGTAAAGTGGCAATATTTAAAAAAGCAAGCTATTTTTATTGATAATTTTACTGGGAATTCTTGGCGCGAAGAGTAGTTGGTATAATTATGTAGCGGTATAATTTATGCAATACTAAAATTGGCGGGAAACCCGCCATGGCAGTGGTTAATGCTACCAAACTTTACTATTGATTTCCAATAACAAGACACTGAATGATAATGATAATTTCCTTTTTTGTAAAGGAATTGATTTGATTTCGATTTTTTCCCCAATATTATACAATCACAGCCATAAAAATAATGAAAACATTATTACTATGTCTAAGAATAACTTAAGGTACATCTTATGATTTTAATGAATTATATTATGTTATTACAGTCTGAAGTACGCTTGGTAGCAAAGAAATTACGGGACAGGGAAGAAAACCCTCTTATATGGGATTTTACTAAAGCGTAAGTATGAAAATTTAATAAAAATGATATTGTCTGAATCATCCATAGTTACTTTCCATATTAAGTTTCCACTTACCACTCAAATATGGTATTTCCTAATTAGTTTCAGAGATGACGTCAACGAACAGATTAATAACGCAATAAGGGATAGAGTTCTGAATGTTCATAAGGATGTCTCTGCCGTCGAGTTAGAAGGTATTTATGTATTTTATATTACGAAGTGCGAAAGGCCTTATGCACCTATCAAAGTTAACCCGGGGGGGAGGGGTGAGGACAAAGGATGGGGGTGGTGGTCGGGGGGGGGGGGGAGGGGGTAACGAAATCCTTTTATAAATATTCAAATGCCGAAGGGAGGGGAAGCAGTTTGAAATAAAATAACATGGGAAAAAAAAAAAAAAAAAAAAAAACGAAACAAAACAAAACAAAGCAAAAACAAATGGATGCTAAAGGAGTAATTGTCGGCCAAATGCCAACATTTCTAACAAATTTTGTCTCAAGTTTTAATATATGGGTACTTGATGTAATTTCAGCTGCCCTTAAAAGTCACTTTCTGACGAGGAGAAAGAGAAACAAAAGAGAGCGTTCAGGGGCCCTTGGAAGGCATCAAAAGATGCAGCGGAAAACACAAAGAAAACAAAATGTGAGTAAACTGAATTTGCAACGATTATGACTTTGTTTAATAAGAAACTTTGACTGACGGTGGTTTTTTTTTTTCTTTTTTCTTTTTTCTTTTAGCTCCTAAAATCCAGATCCAAGGCAGCGGACTTGTCAACCTCGCTATCACCAGGGGACAAAGAGAAAGTCAAGGCAATTATGAAACTGGAGTATATGTCATCAGAGGAGTCGATGTCAGAGGCGGATGACCAGGCTGATGACGATACAGCGGACAGTGGCTCTGATAACGAAGGGGGCCCTACTAAGCAGAGTAAAGTTTTAATAAAACACCCTCTGGCATGGAGAAGCCCCCTAGCTAACCAGTTCATGGAAAGCATGGACCGAAAAGCAAAAAGGAGGCTGTCAGAGCGCAGTCTCACCATGCTTTTGAAGTGGAAAATCGGAGAGCCGTCAAGACGCCCAACGCTATCTGGAGGTCCCGAATGGGCATTGAGAGCCTAAAGGTTTTTATCAAATCAAGGGCACTGGGACACCGAACGTGGTTGGGGTTTCTACGAGTTTTATGAATTAAATCTTGTGTCACTGTTCCTCCGTTCCTTTGGCCTGATTTCTAGGGTTTTCGTTCTTCTTTCGATTACTTGAACGTTATACTCGTTTACTTGAAGAAATCCAAAGGTCAAACGGTATAGCAGCGGCTATTTAAGCCTATTGACCTTTGGATTTCTTCAAGTAAACAAGTATAATGTTCAAATAATCGAAAGAAGAACGAAAACCCTAGAAATCAGGCCAAAGGAACGGAGGAACAGTGACACAAGATTTAATTCATAAAACTCGTAGAAACCCAACCACGTTCGGTGTCCTTAATTAAATTTTTGCAGTTATAAATGAAGTGTACTACTACAGAATATCTAAAAAGAATCGTACATAAGCCAAAGATCGATTGACAACTAAATATATTATGATCTTCTTTCACAAATTCTGTCACAAGATGAATCAAACACCTATAATTAATTTACAGAACTAGCATTTTCAATTAGTTGTAGTTAACAAATTGTTCATAGTTAATCAGTCGTCAAGAAAAGGAAATTCACAATAAAAATTTTTCAGTATGATTTATGTCTTTTTTCCTGCTTCTTAACATAGGTTAGCTATGTTTAAAGTATGAGGTGGTTGTCACGGCATATATCGTTTCTATTTTTTTTGGCCTGCCATAAGTGACAATAGCTGAAGACTGATAACATAGTTAAATTTAGCAAATATGATGAGCATAATTCAACTGAGCAAATATGGCTAAGACGCGCTGGTACATCTAAGGCATTAAGGGGGCATTAATCACATATACGGTCAGAGCATATCGCATGGTATATGTAAGGCATAAATCACATATACGGCCTGGAAAAATACAGGGTATATGTAAGGCATTAATCACATATACGACCTGGGCAAAGACAGGGTATACGTAAGGCATTAATCACATATACGGCCTGGGCAAACACAGGTTATATGTCAGGCATAAATCACATATACGACCTTGGAAAATACAGGGTATATGTAAGGCATGAATCACATATACGGCCTGGGCAAATACAGGGTATAAGTAAGGCATAAATCACATATACGGCCTGGGCAAACACAGGGTATATGTAAGGCATAAATCACATATACGGCCTGGGAAAATACAGGGTATATGTAAGGCATAAATCACATATACGGCCTGGGGAAACACAGGGTATATGTAAGGCATAAATCACATATACGACCTGGGCAAAGACAGGGTATATGTAAGGCATTAATCACATATACGGCCTGGGCAAACACAGGGTATATGTAAGGCATAAATCACATATACGGCCTGGGAAAATACAGGGTATATGTAAGGCATGAATCACATATACGGCCTGGGAAAATACAGGGTATATGTAAGGCATGAATCACATATACGACCTGGGAAAATACAGGGTATATGTAAGGCATGAATCACATATACGGCCTGGGGAAACACAGGGTATACGTAAGGCATAAAACACATATACGGGCTGGGCAAATACGTGCACATATCAAATGAGCATTCACATTTACTACCGGGTAAATGTATGGATGATATGATATCTGCTATATATTTGCCGTTTGGGATTTTACTGGGCCATACGGACTTTGCCATCTGTGCCCATGGGATAAATGTGTAGGTACATATCATATACAGTCATTGGGCAAATATTGTCTACTATTAGTCAAATATGATATTTGCCCATATATTTGTCTATATGTTTGCCTACATGACAAATCCATTTTTTCGTCGAGTGATATCTCTCGCCACAAAGCCTTGATAGCTCTTGAGACGTGATACAGTAGTCCGATGACCTGGCAACGAACGTTTCCTCTAAATTCCATCTGTCTAATAGTGCTTTAATCACCATATCGCGGTCTTGCTTTGGATATCGCGTAAACGTATCGTCGATCCACTTTAGTTCTGTCTGTACCTCGTCTTTTAGGTCTATCATGCGATGGTATCTTAGCAGTGTTAACAATCCTTTCATAGAAAAACTTCCAAACCCATCGATGGACATTGCTAAATTTTCCTTTCCTTTTTTATTTCTCAAGCAGTTTAAAGCATCTTCTAGTCTTGACTTAGGTGGGATGGAAGACAACGTCAAAGGGTCTGTGAATGTTGTCGCTTTTTCTTTTATCACGAATGGCAGGTCTAGTGATATATCCACTGGCGGAACGTGTGCTTCGGCCAGGATTCGTCGAGGGGTTCTGAAGTTATCGTCGTTGCGCAATAGATCATGAATGAATCCGTCATCTTCTTGGATGGTTGTTGTATCCAGAACATCACAATCGTCATCAAACATTTCTAGAGGATTACGAACTTTCTTTTCCGAACTGTTTCGTTTGTCAAATGCCTCACATTCGTCATCAGAAATTACGATGGGACTATGATCTTCGTCTTCTTGGGAGTGGATATCAGAACTTTCGAAGTTTTGTCGTGTTATACTGCAAGAGGACGATACAGTCGAGCTATCTACCAAAAGAGGAATGTCATTTTCATCAACGAATGTTATGTTTATTGTGCTATTTGGTTTTCTTTTCTTTAAGATTAAGTCCTTCCGGAATAAACGTCCTTTATCTTCCTTCGTCGTTTGGCGCCGAACCGAGTTTCGTTTCCGCGATGACTGGGTCTTGATGCCTGCACTTCTTTTGACATCCGGCTCAAGGACTTTTTACTCGAACTTGCAGACGGGCTTTTTTTCTTGACATTTTTGCTTGTGGTTTGTTTTCTTAATATCTCCTTCGAGTCGTTGCTTAGAATGAAGTGGCTCCTGGGAATATTTTGAAGGATCTACTACATGTTTCCTTTTTCTGCCAAATCTTGACGTGGAGGAAAATTCTATGGCACCATTGAAGGAAGAAGCTGGTAGCCACATGTCATCTTCCGGACCATAGTTTTTGAAACGCACCCTATACTCATAAAGACCATCTTTGTTCAACCTGCGTTCAGTTATTTCTTCAACTTCGTAGAAGCCATCTTCAACTGAACTAGATGATTTGTTTTCATCGTCATCTTCTTCATCATCATGCAGAGCTTGTGGCGGATTACATGCTGTAGGGCGTTGAGAGAATCCCATGTCATTAAGCATTTTGCGGGAATTGGAATGGAGGGTGAAAAGGTCTTTTACGGAAGCATGTGGTAAAAGCTCAACAGGGCCTAGAACAGAGGATGCACTTTTCCATGGAGTAAGGATCACTTCATTTTTAATGGCATACATCTCTTCTTCTTCTTCATCATCATCATAATCATAAATGGAGCACCTAAGTCTCACTGAAGCATTGAGCTTTAGTTGAAAGCTAGCTACGTCTGATCCATCGAAGGATTGAATAGCTTCTATTCTTCCAATGTCATAGTACTTCTTCCCCTTGACAACTGCTTTAAGGGCAATGTCGCAGAATCTTACGATGTTGTGTTCAGGATTTAATGGGGCCTTTCTAGGGAGATACTTAGCAGCTACATGTCTTTTGTTCCTCGATCTTGATATGTATTCCCTTGGTAAAACAAGCTTTACTGCTTGCCTAATATGGATCATTGTAATTCCTTTCGTATCACGCTTTGAAATTTTCCACTTTTTATCCTGCTTTTTTAGATAAGATTCCTCCATACTTTCGTCTTCGGCTTCTTCAGCTGCACTGAAGTCAATGTCTTCGCGATGTTCGAGATGTAATGTTGCTACACATTCGCTCTCGTCGTTTTCACTCTCGAGTGCTGCTTCTACTTCCTTGTTGATAGTACTTTCGTCACTATGGAAAGACTCTTTTAGCTTGTTGTAATCCTTGTTCACGGGATTCTTTGCTATAATCATGTTGTCTGGGTGCTTAAAAGTGTAAGGGGTTTCCCAAGATTTAGCGCGCTTCAGAAGTTCTACGCATGCTGACGGCATGTAGGTTTCAAATAATTTCTGTCCCATACTTACTCCCTTGCGGTGAGATTCTTTTTGTTCCAGTAAAAAGTCACTGTAGCTGGCAGGGTAGTCGTAACCAGATTTCTTAGAAGCTTCTTCTTTGTTGTTTTTAAATCCAAATGCAAGACGGCGACGTTTTGAACTAGACTTGACATTGATTCCAGCTCCTGCAAGTTTTTGCTTCACGTTCAAGTTGTACTGTACGCTGGAACTTCTGTGCAGCATATCAACATAAGATGGCTGGGCGTCGAGTGTTTGAATCTCATTGGTCTTTCCTTGCATTTCGCTTATGATGCGTTCAGTGGTCTTTGTGCCTGAAAGATTTGGCGAGGCAAAATATGGGCCTAGATCTTTGAAATGCATGAACATTGCTAGTTGGTGAGCGGTTGCAGCCGCAAACAAAACTTCTGCTGAAGAGTAACATCCATAAGTAATGAAATGTCCTCTTTTCGCTGGATCATGTTTAGCACCAGGACTTGCATGCAGGCGCAGCTTCTGTAATTCGAGACATTTCTTCCAAAGACGTAAGATCGTGATGGCACATGATATTGAACACTGTACATCTCCTGGGTATCCAAAGTCAGCTTTCCTAAATGGTTCCATAAGATGATAAACTGCTCTTATATATAGGCTTGTTGCTTGTGAGCCTGGGATGAACTCATCGAGAAGATCCGCAGTTCGTAGGGTGAAAAGTCTTTCACATGCGTCGGAATTCTGGTCAAAGAAATATATTAGAACAAGATCCATAGCGTTAAATCCACAATCCATTCCTAGCTCTTCACATTTCCTACGAAGATCTTTAAGATGATTGACTGTGGCCAGCCGAGTAGTTTTCTTTCCATCTTTCCAAAAGGTAAGCTCACGCGTTTCATATTTGAGGTTCTTAAGGAACAATCTTTGTGCATGATCATAGTCAAGATAGGCTATGGAAGGAAGGGACCAAAAGTAAGGAGCAAGAAATCGTTCATCGCTCTCACCAAGACCAAGAAAAACTACTCTCTTGTTGAGTTCATTGTGGCTTGGCGTCATCAAGTGGATAGCGGCTGACAAAGAAAAACCAGCAGCATCAGTGGAAAAGCCCATCAGATTTATGGGGACCTGTCTAGGCTTCCCATTTTCATCGTAAAACGCGAGAAATCTCAAATGTTTCCAGTATTTCAACAAATGTTGTGCTTTATACCCGCTGTCTGGCGTCGGCCACATAGAGTAAATTACCGTCGGTTTTTCATGTGACGTGAGTGAAACTAAATTATGCACCGAAACAGTTTTTGAGAGTTGTTCGGAGGAGACCAAGGCATCTGAAAACCGTTTTAGGGCGGTAAAATCATCTGGGTCTCCTTTGCTTACATCTCGTCTAGGAATAGGACGCGTATTCTCTTGGTTCCATTTTTTGACGTCTGGGTCCCAACTCTTTCCTAGAAGAACTACTTTTCCATCTCTGTTCAAGTAAGGCTGAAGATATCTTAAAGCTCTAGCACCGTCACTTGATTCGTTAACTGGCATCCCTTTAAACAAAGTGGCTGCACTAGACAAAGCTGACTGATTAATCCCTGGATCAAGCATTTGTGTCTTTGCATGATTGGAAGCGGTAGTCACTCTTGCTAGTCCAAAAATTTCAGACAAGATGGCATAGTTTGCAGGCCCCAGCTCATTACGAAACAGACCACTAATATCCTTCACCAAGTCTACATAATGGTGATTGTTCTTTTTTAGAAGTTTCGACACAAGATTTCGAAGAACAAGGACTTGAATTGGATTGGATTTAGCAATACCGCTGTTCATGAGACGATTCAAGTCTAATGCAAACTTAAAATCGTCTTTGTTCTGGCAGGAGGAAAGTAGTTTTGATTCCCATTCGAAGGGTGTCAGCTTAGTTTTAATAAGTTGTAAGACTTTTTTTTCCGCTTCCTGTCTCTTTTGCTTTTCTTTCGACAGGGCACTCGCAAACTCCATTCGTCGAGCATACCTGGTGTTAAAGCCCGCTAAACCAATTCTGTTCTCATAGTCTTTGTAGGCACTACTTTGACGGTGGCGTATGGTGTCCATCAGCTCTCGCTCTTGTCTTGCGCAAGTGGTACACATGAAAGGATGGTCGCCATACGACAGTGCATAACCTTCGCATGGAGGGTGAATGCTTTTGATCCCTCCTTCTATATCAATGCTTTTTCCATGCACAGTTATTTTTCGGTATAGGGGTATGAAAAGAGATCGTGAAGAATTATTGGCTTTGTCTACTATGTCAGCTGCATCAAGGGGATGCTTCTTTTTCCAACCATTATAACTTGAGCAGTCCTCATGTCCTATCACTGATTTATAGCATCGCAATACACCTGTAGATTTCATTTCCTTGAAAAGAGATAGGACTGTTGTGCGGCGAATCTGCTTGTCGTTTAAGAAATGTTTAACGACCTCTGTGTCCCACAAGTAGCAACATTGAACTTTTTGCATTTTTGGAGATCCAGAGGTCCCTTCCCGTTTAAAGAAAGTGTAAAGAAGCTCGTGATTTTGGGATTGACTTCTGTTTTCATTCTTTTCGGTGCATCATCGTTTAGGATTGCATCTTTATCATCTTCACTTTCTAAGAACTGGAGGGCGTCTTGGTGATACTTGGAATAAAAATGCTGTTTTGTTTGAACAACACCAGAAAATTCGAGTTTGGCGCTGCCTTCAAGTATGCTCTGTGTGTTCACCGTCTTTGATCTAATAACATGGCGGCTTTTGTGATTTTCCAGTGCCCATTTCTGATGAGGAATGCAGAGTTCGCACCTTATGGTGCTTTTACCTCGGTATGTGAACTGTGGGAAGAGTTCACCGCTTGTTGCAATTGGTAAAGTGGTATTTTTCGAAAGGCTTCCGACTTTGAAAGGTGGAAATGAAGCAACTAGGAACGATCTCATTCGCGCATCGTTCGGAGGAGAAATAGGCCCAGCATATTGATAGCCATAGGTATTCTTGGCAAAAAAAGAAGAGAGATACTCCATGAATGTCTTTGGCTTTCCTGGAAGATTTGCAGAACGCATCTTCTGAATCTTTTTGTGGTGAAATGTAAAGAAGTCTTCACTTGAAGAAGAAGTCAGAGAATCGTCAAATAGAAATTCGTCATTTGATGAGTCTTCAATTTTACCATTTTCTGAATCTGAAGACACCTCATAATACGAGATTTCTACGTCGGTTTCTTCTTTTTCTTGTTCTAATTCCAAGTAAAAACTTTCTGATTCTAAAGAATCTTCTTCTTCATCTTCTTCTTCATCTTGCTCATTTTCTGAGTTACTTTCACTCTCAACCTCAGAAGCGCTTTTAAAGTAGTTCTCAGGTGGGATGTCTGGCGTACTTGGGTTTGACTGCTCTTCCGGGCTTTTCTCGATATCCAAAGGGTAAGAAGAGATCACAGGTGGAATGTCGTAAATGGGCTGTTGGTGTTTTTGTGTTAACTGCTCTTCTGAAAATTCTTCTCCTTTTTCTTCGATGCCTCTGAACCCCACTTTCTTTCCTTTGCGAGTAACTGGTAACACTCGACCTATGAAACACGTCTGCGATAAAACGTTTCCAAGCATCGAGAAAAACGTTTGCCTGTCTAAGAGTGCCATTGCGCTTGACTGATATTTGCACCAAATATCATCTTTACTTATAAAGGAGTCCAGGGAGCCAATATTGAATGTCGTTGAAAACCACGAACGCAAGTGTTCCTTGGGCTTTAAACATAAGGATATGGTGCGTCAGTTTAGTAATGGGTTACTTGAAAAATGCATATGCACTGAGAACGATTAGTCGAAAATGCGGTACCTTGACATTCTGATTGATAGTAGGACATGCCATTACTTATGAGCTTCCTTCGCCGCACTCTACACAAAACAAACAATCAGCAATCATGACGTATTAATTCGAAAGTTGCTGATCGGGGCAAATTCGTATACATTTTTGAATATGATGTATAAAAACAACGGAAAATTTGCCGTTTCCTTATATAACTAAACTGCAAATGCAACTAAAATAAAAGATGATACTCAAGATTCAAAAGCTAAGCAATTATCAGGCTATTTTCGTTCTGAATTGCAAGAACGTTCCTAAAACAACAAAACATTACTATACCTTTGTCAATCGTTGTCCGCACTATTTTGTCGGGATGGAGTTCGCAATTCTTGAGCCTTCAGGTGCATACGAGCTTAAGTATCCAGCAGTTTGATGTTCATGAAAGTGACAAAACATGGAATGCGTTATTCTCAAATAAGTAAAGAGAGAAGAAAAAGAAGAAAGAGAAGGCAGAAATTAATATTGTATGAGAGGGCTAAAAAAATGAGTCGGCTGCAAGCGTAATCATAAGCATATAATATTAGAAGAAAGCTTAAGTCCCCAAATGTTTATAGTGAGAAGGCAAAGACACGGTCATAGGTATGAGCCAGTGTTTTGTAAACCACTTATAAACATCACGCCATAAAAAATGTTTACAGTGAGAAGGCAAAGACACGTTCTTATGTATGAGACAGTGTTTTGTAAACCACTTATAAACATCACGCCATCTGATAATATTAGAAGAAAGCTTAAGTCCCCAAATGTTTACAGTGAGAAGGCAAAGGCACGGTCGATGTCTTTTCATATTTATTCAATTGAGGTCGGTTTAACCGTCCCCGTAGAAGAGCTCTACTCAAAATGATGAAATAGTAAGTATGTTAATAAAAGTACATAGAATAGTTGAGCTTTTGAATCTAAAAAAATGTTCTTATATTGTAACAAGGTCAGTGAATAACAGACTTGTGAACCTTTTAACTAAGGATCGGCTTTTATGTCAACTGAAAAGAAGGTTTTTCCTGAGCAAAATCTCGCCCCCTCCCCCTCCCAAATTTCCTTAATACATCCTGGAATTCCTGGATCCTTGGAATGAACTAAGTGGTTTGAAGTTATGAGCTGCTTTACTCTGCTCTTGCGCGAGATCACATATAAGTGTTTTATTCGAAGCCTTTACTTAATAAAACTGACGGGCAGAACCCGGGAGGCAGAATTGCGACGCAATAGGTAATGGGACTCCATGCTGTCACTGCCTCGTCCAATTTTGTCCAATTTTTCTCGTCCAATTAGCCATTTCGGAGTTGAGCAGGGGATTGAGTACTAATCAAAGAAATATTTATCCAATTACGAAGCGAACCCTATCACATGAAAGGCAACCAAAAAGAATTAGCAAATTTACCAATTTTTAAAACGTTTGGATAAATACTAGCTGAACAGTATTTTTTCAAAGTTTTATCAAATTAACAGAAAATGTATGGTTTTGCGAGACGACGGTCAAAATCCCCATACATTCTTTGTAAATTGCAAGACCTCTCATAAATTGGGTATTTCTCCAAATGGTCTGCAATTTGGAACCTATACTAAAGTTGGTAAGGTCTTTTTCGAGATATGATTAGTTTTTCGTTTGGCTCAATAAAACAGAAATTACAGTCCACTTATGACTCCGAAGTGGCCAATTATTTCTTAATTGGACAGCATGGAGTCCTATTACATATACTAATTAGGTGGGGAAAAAACGTTTCTTAATGAGAAGAAAACCTATTCTTGGTTTTCACGTACTACGTCATCATGAGATTCAAAAGCGTAAATTCGCATTATAATGAAATAAAAGTCTTATATTCTTGTAAAGCGTTCCAAACTACATATACTGGCCAGATTTTAAGGCTGTAAAGCATTTCGTTGCGGAACTATAGGCGAGTAAACATGACGCAATTTTTGGTTAAAATGTATGGAGCGGCCATCTTGGTGTTCCAAGTTGGTACACCATCATGGCGGACGAAATTCTAAAGGCTTAAAATGATGGAATATTTAATATGTTTGACTATTTTTCACTTACACATACTTTAAATAGATATTTTAAACGTGTCTAAAGGAAAATCTTTCAACTAAAGTAAATTATTTTAATATTTTCATCGCTATTTAGAAAGACGTAACGGTATTGCGTGACACAAACTCAACCTTCATAACTCGGGAACCAAACATCGAAATGACTCGAGATTTTTTCTTGTGTCTTATAACACTGACTTCTAAAACATACTTGAGAAATGTCTTTATACCATCTATAGTTTAGATTTTGATGTTTTGATGACGTCATGTGAAAACCAGCAATTGATGCAAAACACTGCTCGTGTTCAAGGCGCAGAAGTTACGGGGCGGCGAGAGGCCGGTTCAGCATTTACAAAATCTCAAACAACTGATAAGGAAATTTGGCTGCTTTTGTGATTTGAAGGGATTTCCGTTTTGTTTTAAGATAATTGTTGGAGTGAAAGCACTGGCCAAGCTAAATTAGTTTAACTATTTCGAATGGATTTTTTTTCACTCTATTTTCATGCGCGTTCTAGATGACTAGGAAAACGTATTGTTTCACAGTTCTGGGCCCGTTATGACAGTCATAACTAGATGTATCAATGATCGAATTCTGTAATCTCAGATGACTTTTCTAATCTTATCAGTGATCAGCAGCCTTGGATATTGTTTGTGCCGGACTGCGGGTTACTGACTTTGGCTTATTTTAAAAATTTCATCATCTCTAAAGTTATCCAATTGTAAAAATATAAACGTGTTATAATGTCCTCGTAAGGTCAGAGACTCGATTTCCCTCTTGTAGAGTAAAAAATATCGTCTAAATCTTCTCTTAATTTAACACAAAAACGGCCGTCGCCGTGTGGTGCATACTTGTGTGGCCATGAGTTGAATGACAACTAGGCTTATAACCCAATTAACTCGCCAGTTGGTACGAATTGATTCATATCATTTTGAGGAAGATACTGGTACGTTTTGGTTCAGAAAATGGAACCCAAGAAAAGTCTTTATTTTCAAGAAAAAGATGGCGCACCGATGGGTGAGCGCGTTAGAGCAGGGGGAATGGTGTTCTATGGGAACAAAGACTTAAAAGTCGTAGAGGTTTATAGATTAAAGAGACAACGGGATAATCCAAAAGACATATACTGTCTTGAAATCATAGACAAGTTTGGTAGACCGAAAGCAGTTATCAACAGAAATACAGCAGTTTTGTTGTCCCCTTTGTTAGATAGTGGAAAATTGGAGAATGCAGAATGGTAAGTGCAATTCAGTTTTTCTAGCATCGTTTTCAAGTTACAAGTAAATAAAATTAACTTTTTTTACTTTTTGATTACATATAGTATGATACTCGAAGAAGCCAAATGGAGTAGAGGGGACCGAGGCAGGCCAGCGAGGGCCCACAAGATAAAGGTCATGGCGGTTGTTGCACAATCTTCCAATGGAAGTTCTGAAATTGAAAACTTTCTTGATAAAATCCAAAACACTTATCAACGGCTGGAGGAGTGAGCCGCAGTAACATATGCACTGTTTAAATTTTCTCTTGTTGAGTTTGTGTTTTTGACAAATAAATAAGTTTCAGTTGTTATTAATACTTGTGTTCTCCACTGGTTGTGAGTTGATTCCAAATTTTAAGCATCTGATTTTTGAGAAATTTTCATCATTTTTTTATGGCAATAAACGTACTATAAACAACTTCAGTATATCCTGACGCTTTGAAAGATCCCTATACAAATTATTAGCACATTGTAAACGCACCCCCTACATGGAATGTTCGTTGCGCAAATCACCTTTATCAACAGGGAAGATCTGGACAAATGGAGAAGGTCGAAATGTCATCATATCATGTCCGCCAAAAATGAAGAACGTGATTCAAGTTTTTACGTGAATTCTTTGCCAACATTTTTATTATATCTTTCATTGTGTTTATTTGTTACGATTATACACCCAAAATTACGGCATAGTGTAAAACATGGACTGGACTCTTGGACCCTTTGACCCTGGACTCTTGGACTATTTGTTGGACCTACTATTGAACCATCATATTTCTTGCCACTATTGGAAATTATAGTCAGTAGTCTTTGCCTTTTCTATAGGGTGTACGATTTGTATTTTGTTGCCGTATGGCCGCTTTCAAGTAATTTCTCAATGAATGAAACATGTTAAAAAGGCACTGACTGCCATTGATAATGATCTGCAAAATAATTCGTCTTTAAAGGAAAAACAACTTGTTTTTCTTTTCTCTTAAAAAATAATTTTTGTTTTACTCTATTGGTTTCGCTTTTCACTTTACTTAGAAAAATAAAGCCAATGCTATTGTAGATACAATGAAATAAACCTTCGTCAATGCTCAGAGTCAGCTAGATCGGGATGATTGCCTTATAGATAAGAAAACCTTTTTAAATACAAATAAGCATAAGAAATATATGTTTTGCTAGAATCAAAGTAGTGATCATGAAAAATCTGCAGCCCGGCATCTATATACAAAAAACGCCTTTTCGGCAAACTTGCTTTGCATCTTCGGTGTTGGACAAACGCAGACCGCAGACTGCAGACTGCAGACTGCAGACTAGATATATTTGATAATAATTATCGTTTTGAATTTGTATCAATTTATATTGTATTGTATATCATGTTCTATATAATAGTAAAGATGTTTATATATTTTCTTCTTTGCCTGGCGATATGGCTTATGATTTAGCCATTGTTATGTGGTGACTTCCGGTGCTTGTATGCAGGTAATGGGTCTGGTTTGTGTGGTATGATTTGTTTTACCATATAAATTTGAGTTCAATTGACCTCATAAAGGTCATGTCATTAAGAAAGATAATAATTATTGTAATTGACCGTACAAATTGTCAACGAAAAGCAACATACTATCTCTTTGCTTTTCCTAAGTACTTGGTGCTCATTTTCTATACTTGGATTTGCCTGGCAAAATGGCTTGTGGATTTACTTAATTCAGGTAATGGGTCTGGTTTATGTTTGATCTGTTACGTTGTCAGCTGTTATTTGATATACTAGCGTAGTGACAACGCTCTCGGTAGCTCTGACGGCTGTGAGTTTTACTACGGTTGTAGTCACCACATAACAATGGCTAAATCATAAGCCATATCGCCAGGCAAAGAAGAAAATATATAAACATCTTTACTAGTATATAGAACATGATATAATGAACATGTATTTTAAAGATGTATACTTACGACTATTTTCATTGTAACGCGCTGAACGAGACAACAGTGGCGACAGTGTTCAATCACACAAATAGTTCGGTACCTTTATATACTTTTATATTTTTATTATATAATTTGCAATATAATGGGTTTGTAAGGGGAAAAAATACAATACAAATTGATACAAATTCAAAACGATAATTATTATCAAATATATCTAGTCTGCAGTCTGCAGTCTGCGGTCTGCAGTCTGCGGTCTGCAGTCTGCGGTCTGCGTTTGTCCGACACCGTTGCATCTTATCAGCATTTCGCTTGGACACACCGGACATCTAGTCATTACATAAGGGGTTCTTTTCTGACAGCAGTGATGTCTTAGTTAATTATACTTTTATGGGTGTACATTTACATCGCCAAAAACATCCCTCTCGAACAAACCCTAAATTAGAATAAAAAAAGAACGGAAATTTTAAGCTATAGCGAGAGTTACACCACAGTGCTACACTGCTGTGTGATTTTTAGGGGTTGGAGGGGCTAACAGTCGTAACGCCCTTTCAGTGAAAGTCAAATCTTCAGTATCGACACGCATACGAGGTATTCAAAGCGATCAATTTGTCCAAGGAGGTGCTCCACAAATAAATAAAATACTAAGCCATGCTCAAAATGCAGCAAGCCAGAAAACTATTAACGAGTATGGAGCTATACATAGGAGATATTTTCGGTCAGGATTCAAAGTGGTAAAACGTACCTTCTCGTATTCCATGAACAACTGAGGCGAAGAGAGACCACTTTTTTCTTTGTCATTCATACATGCTGGCGTTATACCTAGAGAAGGGGAGATTCCAAATTTGCCCTGGTAACTAACCTTTAAGTTCATTTATCGTCGCGATCAAAAATGACTAATCCATACGCGATATTCGAAGGGTGTTTTTTTAGAAAAAATAGTAAGTCAGTTGTGGCTTGGATGCCTCAGTTACTTGCAATTGGGGTTACTTGTGTTGCCGATTAAATCTTCTTACGTACTGACTAGCAAGAGTATAAAAATGGAAAGGTATAATAGACTGACTCTAACTCTAAAAGGTTTTTTCATAAATTGTCAGTCGGGTTTTTTTCTACTTACCAGAAAAGCGGCGTTAATTATATCGATTGCATCTTGTTCCACCTATACCGAAAAATCATACAAAAATTAAGTCGCGACTTGTCCAGTAACCAAATCACAATTTCGCAAATTGAATCTACATCTATTCATAGTAAAAGATACTTACATGTTAAGAAGCAAAAGTACTTGATCAAAAATACCACTAGATGATAATAAGTTTTGTTCTTTGCGGTGTGAGACGTTCGCAAACGGACCCAGATACTGGCTATATAAACGGCCTCGTTTCCCTTCCTGCTTCGTAAGCCTCTTCCGCAGTCCCTTGCTCGGCCGCGGCACTCTCCGGACTTCTTATTCACCCACGTGCTATTATGAAAGAGGAGAAGCAAATTTCCCAGGTATCTTTTCGCACTTTGGTATATGTTGAACCAGCCAGCGAAAATTTACATAATGCATAAACTTCCAAGCTAGGAAAAAGGCTAAATACTCATTTAGGCAGCCAGTATCAAGTAAATGTGTCTTTTTGCCAGCAAACACTTAAAATGTATCAGATTCTCCCAGCTAGCAAACAATCACATGCGGAGCGGATATTTAATACTCTTTAAAGGTCCAATAATCACTGTATGAAGTGTTTTCTCGATATTCAGGACGAAAGCATGATATTTTTACGATTATTTTTTTGGAGTCTGTGACGTCATATCCTCAACATCGAACATCACTCCATACATTTCTTTGTAGTTTATAATCAAAATATCAGTAGTAAAGCCGAGAAAGAAATACCCAAACACCCCAAAATATAAATTATAGTCACAATTAATGTGAAATAAGCACATTAGCCACCCTTTGGGCTTCATAGGAATAAAATAAATTAAGGATTTATATATAAAGAAATATATGTAGCAATGTTTGATGTTGAGTGTATGACGTCACAGACTCCAAAAAATAATCGTAAAAATATCATACACTTGCGCACGCAAGCACACACGCACGCACGCACGCAAGCACACGCACGCACGCACACACACATACACAAAAACACATATATATATATACATATACGCAAACACATATACACCGAATCGCTAAAACTTTGACTCTTTAACGATATATATACATATATGTGTATCCCCCTTTTTCTCTTGTCTTACCTGGATTTTCAAGGAAAGACAATAGGAAAAAGGGGATACATATATATGTATATATATCACTAAATTGTCAAAGTTTTAGCGATCCGGTGTATATATACATATACGCAAACACATATATATACATATACGCAAACACACATATATATATACATATACGCAAACACATATATATATACATATACGCAAACACATATATATATACATATAGATTTTAGGATACTTTTTGGATAACTGCATTCTCTACATTCATTATAGGCTGAGAGTCTGCATATGCTACACTTATTTTGATCTTGGTGAAATTTACTTTAAAAGAATACGAGAGAGAGAGAGAGAGAGAGAGAAAGAGAGAGAGAGAGAGAAGAAAATGGTCAAGAACATACAAAACAATAAACAATAACAGTTTCCATGGTATCCTTGTTTACAGTTGTGGTGGTAACCTGTTACTAAATGTGGGCCCAACTGCTGATGGTCGTATTATCCCTGCTTTCCAAGAACGATTACTGCAGATTGGTGAATGGCTGAACGTAAATGGAGAAGCAATATATGGAACTAAGCCATGGAGGGCACAAAACGATACACTAACCAAGCATATCTGGTGGGTTACTTTAAACTACCTTTAAAGCCTCTGGTTTTCATATATTACCCTCAATTATAGCTTTTTTATCGAATCTAAAGTTTGAATATCTACGTTGTGTTAGACTATTTTGTTTAGCTAAAGTAGCGTTCATAATTCATTCGATAGGAGAGCTATCGGGACATTTAAATGACCCCCCAAACTACAAACCTTTAAGCTTCGAAATATAGCCCCCTTCAATAGCTCCTTCCCCAACCCCCCCCCCCCCCCCTCCCCCCCCCCCCCCCCCCCCCCCCCCCCCCCCCCCCCATAAATGGACTACTTCGACGATAAGCGGCCATCTTGCCAGGGGGCAAAACGAAACAAAAATGACGGAAAATATATAGAGTTTCATGTGTTTATGGGTAAAGGTGATCGCTGTGTCGATTAATCCATCTTTTGTTTGTATTCTCTTGTGGTGAGCTGTTAATAGCAATAGGCCCTTTGCAGCTAAGCAATCACGTGCTGATTAATTCACTGAGAGCAAATGAATGAACATTTTGATTCCCATGGGTGTAATTTACTGGAGAGCAACCTGTTTCCAGAGATCGCAATTAAACTACATTTCGTAACACACTGGATACACATCGTTTCATTCAGTTCTTTACGAGTAGCTAAAAAGAATCATCAATTTAAAATAAAAACAAATTTTGTCCTCCTGTACAGACAAGTGACCGTTAACTGCGAAGGGCCTATTGACGTCATTACCGTTCGCAAAACTCAAGTGCCGCCTGGACGCCCAATAATGCCTTGCGTTGCAAGATGGCCGCCCATCGTAGAAGTAGCACTTCGTAATGAGCATTATCTCATGAATGGTTCATCATCCCATTCACTTGTTAGTTTATATTTCAAAATAATTTCCAGCTTCTTAGTTAATACTGGTGCCAAAATAGTTTAATAGGCAACTTGCACTAAGAGGTCATGTGATCAAATCGGCCAATGAATACCAAAAATCTAGTTCTGAAGGTATCTATTAAAAGTATATTTCTTGCAAGAAAAATGCATTATTCAAGATTGAAGTTGTAAAATACTTGATGTTTTTCGACAAGAAGTCGTTGTTTTGATGTCATGAAGCCGGCAAAACAAGACTAAACACTTCGTAGGTCTTCACATCGTAGCGCAAAAAATACCACATTTTTTCTCTTCCTGGCGAGTAAATAGCAAAAATCTACTTTAGATATCTACTAAGAATATATTTCTTGCAAGAAAAGGGGATTTTTGTCGTTATTTAGTGCGCTAATTTACTTTTTATCACTAAAAAAACTACCCGAATCCTGCCATCTTTTTTTATATTCTCGCATAGCGAAATCCTGTAGAATGCCAGCCACAATGGCGGATTTGATCACGTGACCTCTTAGTGCAAATCGCCTATTGTAATGGGAAATTAAAGTTCTTTTGCTGTAATGTAGGCATACCAGTAAAGAATCGGTTACTTATGCTATCGTACTTGAATGGCCTGATTCAGAAAAACTGGAACTTGGACAGCCAATTGCTACAGAAGAAACAGAAATAACTATGTTGGGATACCCAGGATATTTTAAGTGGACGACACCTCAGTCTGGAAAAGGCATAATAATTGACATACCAATCATACCTTTCAATAAACTACCAACCAAGTGGGCGTGGACGTTCAAGATTTTAAACGTTTCCTGAGAGCGTTATAATTTTCTTCCGTTTTAGTTGTTTTCTATGTATTCTTCGATTGCACGTTACGTCATCGTGGCCATGTTGGTACCATTTAACAAAAGATTTCTCATTAGCATCCATTGTTAACGGCACCAGAATGGCCGCCATGGTTTTGTCTTTTGACCCTCTTGAGAATGCTTGCAACCCATCAATATATGTGTGTTTGTGTTTCGGTCGCCTTATATCTATTTAGTGCATTAGGCCAAAAAATTATAAAAAAGTGAGCGGGTAGGCACATTTGTTTGTTATTTTTTGTGCTGTGCCTATGGGTACAGTACATTTGTTTTTGTTGAGTTAGGTATGATCGGAATTTAGTGTTACGAATGCCATTGGTGGACCTCGTCATGATTGACATTGGTGAAACACGAGGTGAAAATGCATGTTGAGATCTGTAAGATCGGGACACGGAGGAGGTGAAAGAGGTTGAACATATGTGGTTTTCGTGGTAAGAGTGCCTTAATCCAACTTACTTTAAACTTAATGTGGTAGTCCTAAGCAGATAATTAGAAACTGGAGCTAAATTAGAAACTTTAAGTGCGATTTTTGTTTTTTGATACAACTCGAATTAGTTACGTAAACAAAAGATTGTAAATGGACAGGCCAGGAATTTCTACTGCGTCATTGATCTAAAATAGTACTATTGATATTTACTAAAACAAGGAACGACCTAAAACGACCTGAAACGACCTGAAACGACCTGAAACGACCTGAAACGACCTGAAACCAGCCAAAACATTCAATCTCCATCGAGTTTGTCGTCCAGTTTGTGTATTTTATAGACTGTTATCGATCGATCGAGTGTTTGTTTTCCTTGGAAGGGATGTACTTCATGGTAGAATGTCATATAGTCGCTCATACGTATAGTCTCCCATAGAAGTATTCCACACTTATACCTCACTTTTCCCTTGCTATGATTACCTGTTCCTAGCTATGATCAACCGTCCCTACCTATGATCAACTGTTCCTAGCTATGATCAACTGTCACTAGCTATGATCAACTATCCCTTAGCTATGATCAACTATCCTTAGCTATTTTCAACTATCTCTTGCTATTTTCAACTGCTCCTAGCTGTCATCAACTGTCCCTAGCTATTTTCAACTATCCCTAGCTGTCATCAACTGTCCCTAGCTATGATTACAATTTGAACATTTTTTTACTTTAACGTGTAAATTTGTTTAACTTAACATTGGCGTATCTAGGGGGCTCAGGGGTGCCTGTGACCCCATTTTCAAAGCCAAAGATAAATCATCTGACCGTTGATGCAGTATGTGATATGATGTCATAGTGACAATTTGGTATGTTGTGACCACCACGCCCCCCCCCCCCCCCCCCCCCCCCCCCCCACATGACAGATCCTGGATAAGCCCCTCCTTAACGTAATTCAGCCATGTTGCCTGCAAGTTTTTAAGTTCATTAAACTATATAAGGGGAAGTTAATCTATCTATAGGTACAGGAAACCATTAATAGAGAATGGTGAAAATCATAGCTAGGAACAGTTGATCATAGGTAGGGACGGTTGATCATAGCTAGGAACAGGTAATCGTAGCGAGGAGAGGTGAGGTATAAGTGTGGAATACTTCTATGGGAGAGTATACGTAGCGACTATATGACATTCTACCATGAAATACATCCCTTCCAAGGAAAACAAACACTTGATCGATCGATAAAAGTCAATAAAATACACAAACTGGACGACAAACTCGATGGAGATTCAATGTTTTGGCTGGTTTCAGGTGCTTTCAAGATGGTTTCAGGTCGTTTCAGGTCGTTTCAGGTCGTTTCAGGTCGTTTCAGGTCGTTTTAGGTGGTTTCAGGTGGTTTCAGGCCGTTCCTTGTTTTAGTAACAGTACCCGCACGAGTTATATGTTATTGTATTAACTAAAGTAATAATTTTTGTTTTGGTTAGCTAAACGTATCTATTTCTAGTCGAATATTTTTATGAAAAAGGGATTTTCATGCAGAAACCTTCAACGAGTGGGTGGACGAGGAATTTACTGCGTCATAATTTACATAAAAGAGTACTCACACGAGTTTTATATTAGTTTATTTATAGTTCCTTTCACGGTTTCCGACGCTATATTGTTTGGACAGAAGTGTAGGTTAAGAGATACGTTTTTCGTACTATTTCCATTCTGAGGTTACCCTGCGAGCAAAGTCTCCTTTACCTTCCCCCGAGTGAGAGAAAGGAAAGAGTCTTCTTTCCTTTCTCTCACTCGGGGGAAGGTAAAGGAGACTCTGCTCGCAGGGTATTCTGAGGTAAATTTTCGAGACCAAACTTTTTCTGTAGATGGAGAATCTTCTGTTCAATAATGTTTTGTGTGGTGTTTTTGAGCCGATGGAGCCACCATAACACTGGTTCTCAGAGAGACGGAGGCTTGCTTTGGGGTTTGCGAACAAGACTCGCTTATGCTGGTTCAATTTGACCGTAAAAAATATTCAAACCGAATCCACGGACTTTCTTCTGTCTTACAATGACTAAATCCCAAATAGTCTTGTACTCTATTCAAAGTATCCAATTTGCACAGCACATTTGACACGTTTTCCCGTGTCAAAACTTGTCTAACTTGTTATTATTGAATGCTTTCTTTACAAAACAATAAATGTATAAATGGTAACTAGGTGCATTTAAATGACTCTTCCCCGGGATAGGTTGAAGTTCTGTGGTCAAATTAACAAATAGACATCAGTTTTTTGTGTCTGTCCTCTTATTGAAGATAAATTACGTCATCACATTGTCAACTTAATATGGATCCATGAGGTGTAGACCGAAGGCCGTTATGAATGCATGCCCGTTGCTCTCAATAAAATGAGCTTTGAAGATAGGTTTAAGCTCATAGAGAAACAATACGGAGCCATTATTTATATTGTTGGGCTAAAACGATTCTGTAAGTGTATAATTGCTCGCCACTCGTGTAGGATTACATTCCCGATTCTACCATTTCTAGAAACGCTCATAACTCGCTTGTTTCCTGCTCGATCCTTCGTAAACGTACATATCTTTATCGTCTGATTCTGTAGCTTACATAATAATATTTCTTTATACAATCAAGTTTTTTTGCTCGGAATCACCATATTGTATCGAAAGTAATTGTTACTTCCGGTGTCATCCTTCGTTTTCTGGAGAACCAATCACGAGGTCGGAAATACTGGAGTTTTCCAGAGCCTATTTATTTCGTTGAGCATGCGCAGTAAGTAATAAAGTTCTGGGTACGAGATTGAGGCTGCCATGCGCAGTGATTCCAAAAAAGGCTCCCACAAGCTGAAGACAGTATGCCAAACTCAAGAGGGGCTTACTAGTAAGAGGCTGTTTCTGTAAGGACCTCATAACCATTTTTGGTGAAAAAACAGATTTCTTTCAAACTTTGTGCGTGAGTGTGCCCTTCCAAGGTTACAGTCCATTCAAAAAACGTTGTCGTCGACCAACTCAAGACTACGCGACTGGACCGAAAGGAGCTCTGGGTAGCAATCATTGAAGCCGAGTTGACTCCGTAACTTTATCTGACTAGTTATGCCTGGTTTATAGCACGAACCTTCGTAGGCGAGCGGGAAATGTTGAAGGAGATGTTTTTTAAATGCCTTCATATTTTCGAAATTGTGAACTGAATCATAACTACTTTGTTTTTCTTTCCCTAAACCCAAAGACATGCATTTGATGGATTATTTCTCGCCATTATTATCTTATTACTAGCGGGAACAATTAATTCAGAACGAATATTTAACCGCTTCAGTGATTTTTACCCATATTCCTTTCGGTCCAGTCGCGTAGGCTTGAGCCGGTCGACGACAACGTTTTTTGAATTGACTGTATTTCGTAAACACATTTCGTTTTGAGTCTCGGCGCTAAGTTTCAGGGGGGCTCCCCTAGGGCGCCAAATTAGTGATTTTGACTACTTCTCGTTCATAAAATTTGGGCGATGTTTAAAAATTCGTAAATCCATAACAAATCATCACAACACTAAATCTTTCCATATTATAGTAGATATATATCTTATGCAAAGATGAGTAGCCTTAAAGTTAAATATGAATTTATTTATATCTAGATATTTCAGTTTTACCGACCATCGATAATCGACTTTGGCCAGTTGGCTAAAATGTGGCTTAGGAAAAAAATCAAAACTCAAAAGTTATACCCCATTCACACCTAAACGTGTTTAGTTAATTAAACTATGTTTTCATTAGGAAAAAAATTGAGAAACTAGGAACCTACAATATAATGAAACTTTCTAAAATATTGTCAGAACAAGACAGGATAGTTTACATGCATTATTTTACCAAAGATTGTGCAGTGCTCGTAGATAGTTTTCCAAACCTGTTTAGTTAAACCACTTTAAAACATGTTTAATCCTTGGTGTGAATGGGGTATTAGACTTCGTAGGACTATAATATTTGAGTACTGCAGAGATAAAAGGTAGTTCTTACAGAAATTAGAATAACGTTTTGCGGCCAGCAGGTTTTGAGAAGTGAACAGGTCGACAAACTGTCAGTATTTTTGAGATTTAATGTATTACGTCAAATTAAAAAGGATGCAAATGGTTGTGAATGCGATTTTTCTTTAAATGTATATAAATTCACTGTTTAAACTGATATAATATATTTTAAAAACATATTTAACCTCACAAATAAGCCTTTTCATAGTTTAAGAATCGATTCCACTGCGCATGCGATTTTATCCCGAATTTCTCACCTTCTTTTGTCTAAACCTTCTTTTGTTCTTAATTAAACAAAAGGTGAGAAATTCGGGATAAAATCGCATGCGCAGTGGAATTGATTCTTAAACTATGAAATGGCTTATTGTAAACAATGGTTTTAGAAAACAGTATTGGAATCGAAAGACTGATTTCACAACATGCCTCTCATTCGAATTTAGATACCATCACGTGATATCGATGGACGCAGCCGATTGGCAGTGCACCCTAATGAATAGTATGGAATACCAGAGGCATACACACACTCTTCCTTTCTATAATTCTGCTTCTTGTAGGCAGGTGTATTGTATTTTAAACAAAAGAAACAGAATAATACGCAAAAGAAAGACAAACACATGAAACCATATATTTCCTTCAACGTCTTGAGATTTATGCGATTTGGTTTCTCCGGCACAACCATCTCTTATATCAAATCATATATTTTGATAATCGGACCCAAATTTTTTAGCATTGGAAATTCCTCGTCATCTAACCATGGCCGTAACTAGGGGGAGCACAGGGTGCACGTGCACCCCCCCACCCATAAAAGCTTAAGGTCCGCTCATCCATCTCCTTTTTTTTTTTTTTTTTTTTGGTTGTGCTTTCTTTCGGTTACCTTTGTTTTTCTTTTTTTTTTCCCCTTGGTTCTGCTTTCTTAAAAGAAACGATCAATGGTCCGATTTTATTCGATGTGCACCCTCCCTATAAAAGTTCTGGTTACGGCCCTGCTAACTATGTATTCAATGGACTCAAGTTTCTCAGGGTTCCGTTGTTGGAGCCTTTTTCGTCTTTATGTTGCACCTTTGGAGGACATTTTTCTTTTCATGGAATATCTGCTATCTATGACTCATATTGAAGACACTCAATTGTAAATCATATGCCATGCTGTAGTTCTCTTGGCGTTTGTTTTTTTGTTTTGTTGTTGTTTTTTCGTTGTTGTTGTTTTTTCGTTGTTGTTGTTTTTTGTTGTTGTTGTTTTTTTTTGTTTTTTTTTTTTCTTTCTGAAGAATGTTCCACTTTTATAGAAATGATTCACAACATAGGGTTCGACAAAAAAAAAACACCAAAAATAAATAAATAGAAAAATAATGAATATACGTGACCACACAAGATCAACATACTATATCTTCAGTTGTATTACATAGCTATATATTGTAACAAATGTGTCGTAGTGGATAATTTTATCACCGTAAATACGAAAGATAAACTAGACTGACGTTTCGGACGTTAGTCCTTCGTTGGAGTCAATGAGAGAAAGAGAATGAAGGAGGGGTTTATATAGTGGTGTAGGGAGAAAACAAACCAATAAGAAAATAGCAAGTCGAAAAACAAAAGAGAACAAAAGGATCGAAAATAATAATGGTAGGTGAGAAGTGGCTAATTAAAGGTGAAGCGTTCATTCATCATGACGTGCGGATTAACTGTGCCAAGCGAATGAATCAAGCGCATTTCTTTTGTTTTGCGTGAATTATTGCTACCGTGTGTTAAGCAAAGACCAAAAACATTAGCATTAGTTTCCGAATGGTTCACAGAATTGAAATGTCGAGAAACTGGTTTAGAGAGATCTTTCTTGCGAATATCGTAAAGGTGGTCTCTGAAACGATCACCTAAACCGACGCAGTCCAAACTAGTTCCAAAACTAGTCGTTATCTACATACCATTATATATTGTATTTTTATTTCATTTTATTTCATTTTAACATTTCTCATTAAAAATAACTGTCACAAGCGGCTAAGACAATCTCGTACCCAGAGCCCACGTTCCTCATGGTCAGCACCGAGAAACGAGAGGCTCTGGTTGTAACCGATTTTTTGAGCATTCCTATTGGTCCGGGGAAAAACAATAGAAAGAGTCGTTCCGGAAATAAAATGGCTAACAGACTCGAAAATATCAGGAAATAAGTGGATTTTTCAAGCACTAAATTGGCTTGGATCAAACTCAAAATTTGCTAGAATGTGGTACGATAATCAATCTTTCGCATACCCGAAGTAGATGAGAAGGAGACTGGAATTTAAGCAAATTTTCACAAGGATTGTGCGAGTCGAGTTGGCGGCCGATCGCTCTTGCATTTGTCGTGATGATTTGAACTAAAAAAAACGTGTTAAAAACTCACAAAATAGCACAAGCAATTAGTACCCGGGGGAAAAATTTACTAAATAAACTTTAAGAAGGCAAAAGATAAATAATTCAACTACTATATTCAAGCTAAAAAGGTCAAAAATTGACTACCGTTTGTTCGAAGCTATTTGAATCCCTGAAGATCAAAGGTCAATCTCGTACCCAGAGCCCTTATTTCTTACTGCGCATGCTCGACGAAATAATTGGGCTCTGGAAAACTCCAAACCGGAAGACCCAGATTCTGGGTTTCTCGCACATGCGCATTATGACAGACTAGGTAAATTCAAAATGGCGGACGATGTTCAACGAGCATGTGAATTTGCGCTTGGAAAATTAAGTTTTGAAGATGGTTTTCAGTTAAATTAACTCCGAAAATATCTATTGGATGGACATCAATTACAATTTCCATTACAAAACCGGCAAAATTTTGAAAAATCCGGCCCTACAGGCTTTTTTGGTGTACTTAATTCGAGACGCCATCTTGTTTATTTTCCCTGTACTGTAATTTTTACTTCCCGTATCTTCCTTTGTTCTCGAGAACCAATCACAGCACAGGAAATATTGGAGTTTTCCAGAGCCCAATTATTTCGTCGAGCATGCGCAGTAAGAAATAAGGGCTCTGGGTACGAGATTGACCAAAGGTAACCCAAACATCAGCTTACCTGTGATTAAGGCATGCGCAGTTGAAACTTCCGGTCCGAAATTCACGGACCGGAAGCCAACTGAAAATCGGTTACAACCCGAGTCTCTCGTTTCTCGGTGCTGACCATGAGGAACGTGGGCTCTGGGTACGAGATTGCGGCTAAGACTGACAGCTTCAAGATTACTTTTATGTATCAATGAACAGGGAACCTGTCTTCAATCTTGACCATACATCATTAACAACAAATCCCCTTAATTCAAAAAAATCTTTCTCCGCCCAATCTCACAATTATCAAGGAAGAAAATTTTCCAAATTTAGCAGGGTTTTATAATAATATGAAAAACTTTTACAGAATACAATGTGTTTTGGTTCCCAAATACAAATGGACATAAGTTTATTGGTTGTGTTTTTAGTGACTGGTTTAGTGACAGGACTTCCATCTAAAGCAGTGTCGCCCGCTCATCGTGTTTGTCTGCCTGGACCTGACATTAACCAACACAAAGAGAGCACTAAAAATCACTCAAAATGTTTGATTCTAGGGGATTCCATCAGTATCGGGTAAGATATCAAACCATTTTTGTTTATATCGTAAATAGAGGATATTCCATGGGCGCGCGGAGATACGAAATTTATCTTCGAGTGTTGAAAAGATGTTTTCAACACGAGAAGATAAAATTCGTATCTCCAAGCGGCCATGTAATATTCTGTTTATTATATAATTATCAATGAAGTATGTTTTGGCTTTTTCAGGCAATTCCTTCTGTGTATTTTTGAATAGTCATCGCAATGGTGTTATTTTCACGTGTGAAGATATCAATTTTTCGAAATAGAGAAAAATAGATATTTCATTGGTAAATATAGAGTGCAAATAATATACCCGTGAAATAGTTAGGATTAAATAGGAGATAGTTAGCGCTTAATTAGACAACACATAGGAATTCAGTGAGGCATGACAAGGGCACGGGCGTTTACTAGAGTAACAACTCAATACGCAAATGAACGTTTTTTCTAACAAGTTTATTGAATTGAGCTAAGAATCAAGACACAAGACGCACATTTAATTCTGCACTAAATCATGACACAAAAAACCCAGTACGCAAATGAACGTGTTTTCTACCATTTTTATTTGTTTTATCACGCTAAAAATCAAGACAATACGCATTTATAAACTAAAACAAATCAAGACTCAAACAACTATAGCTAAAAAAAACCCAGTACGCAAATGAACGTGTTTTCTACCATTTTTATCTTTATATATTTTATAATTAAAATTTGTAGAACATCAAAATCGTTATTGATTAGATAATTTAAAAAGCAAGTTAAATATAAATTCGCCAAGATCTTTCATAAAATCTTCTTACTTGTTCCTTGGAAATGGCGAGAAAGGCATAAATTACTCCAATGTCCATGTTGTGTTCCAGTACTCCAGGTGTCTTCTGCGTATTGGCTTTGGCCAGTCCAAAAACCATTTCGCTTGAACCGTATTAGCCCTACTTGTTTGAGCTTCGTAGAACGCCACTTTTGCTTCTGCCCGCAGTGTGGACAATTAATGAAGAAAAACTATCGTCGTTTGTAATTTTGCTTTAAGAACGAAAAATCAATGACTTAAACACTAGACAATTTGAAGATTATACAGTCATCAGCTGAATATCAAGTCATAAAACATGAATCAAGCTCCACTTGTTGTTTAACAGATACGAATTCGAAAATGCGAACATGTCAAATTATACGAAGGAAAAGCATGTACAATAAAATATTGTTTCAGTTTTTGCAAGCGTGCTTAAAAATAATTAAAAATGCGCGCCCTTGAGTAGCACACGTGCACTAGTTCACCCGTCACGGCTCGCCTATTTCTTTGACTAATTAGACTTAGGCAACCAATAGCACAAAGTTAGTAATTAGTTAGCTAGCTATCTATTTCACGGGTATATTATTTGCACTCTATAATAAATTGGATTTATTGGTTTTTCTCTTGTAGTTGGCAGGTGGCACCAGCCGTGAAAACAAGTGTCTGATCTTTTCCCCCTAGAAAACATTATTAATAACACAATCACAATAAACTAGAGTGCAAACAAATAGAGTGCTCAAACTAAATCCGTGAAACAAATACTAATTTTTAGCACTAAATAGTGATAATTAAACAATAGAAAACAAAGGATTCTGTATGAAATACTACTAATTAGTACTATTTAATGTTCACGGTTTTAGAGCGTGCACTCTAATCCGTGAAACACTAATTACTAAATAGTACAAAATAGTGCTAATTAAACAAGAGAAAACAATGGAATTTGCATGAAATTGTGCTATTTAGTATTACTAAAGTCAGAAGTTCATAACTATGAACTTCTGTAAAGTTTCACGGTTATATTGTTTGCACCTTATAAAAAAAAATTATCGAGCCACGCTGTGCGCGCTGAAAACAATAGGGTAATTTTTTAACTGAATCTAGCCGTAGTTTTAGCTGGTAGTAACATGAAAACTATAGAGCAACGCCTGTTAGAGTGAAGTCATTAAACCCGTGAAATAGATATTTGACAAATGCACTTTAGTAGACCCTAATTCCATTGTTTTCTTTTGTGTCTTTGTAACTATTACACGTTGACTAGACTAATTGTTTGCACTCTAGTATGTTTTGTTTCACGAGTTAAATGCCTTCACTCTATCCTATTTACAATAATATGAAATGATAAGTCATTATTAGCATTATATATATCATCATATAATGAATTTATTCACGAGCTAGAAAGTAGTGTACAAATCATTGATCATTTTTCTCTGGCTGAAATAAACTCAGAAAAAAGGAAAATGATCAATAATTTCATGATTTGTATATCAATCAAAAACGCATGAATAATTAATGAGACTTTGAACCAATTGGAGCGACCATACTCCTCACGTGCATGGAGCTTTTTAACCCCATAAAGCCCTCTTTATTAATATTCTTTATACAAAGAATGCTAATAAGGACGACTTTATCAGAGATAAAGGTGCATCCAAGTTTAGATGAAGACAAGGTCATTCTCACGTGTATGATCATCGACGACCCACAAAATATCGTCGACTACTGCGCCTCTCTTGAGTTGGGCATGCTGTCTTTAACTTGTTTTGGACTGTCCTTATCTTGGACTCACTGCGCATGGCAGTGACGTACAAACCTCACTGCGCATGACATTGACGTTCAAATGTCTATCAAAGTATGAAGTCCATGTTCGCGACGTATATGATCGCTCTAATTCAACCAAAGGTTTGTAAATTATACCTAAGTTTTTGAAGCAGTTCCGTAAACTCGCAGATATTGTTTTATCGGGTCTAAAACCAAAGCCGATAAAACACTCCTGCTTGTTTATTAAACAGTATTCTATACTCACTGCATACTCATTACCGAGTCACGGGAATTAAGATATGGAAAGTGACCGCGACTGCTGGCAATGAGAATGCGAAAAGCAAGATGCGTTGTCAACCGTCACCAGGCCCCGGGAGGTGGGTGGGATGAATCTTCTACTCTTTCCTATGCAGCTTCCGACGAAATGATTCAATGATCTGGATGTGGCCCTTATATATGGAGGGGTCGCAAATCATTGCACCCGCACTGCGCAAACTCCAATGTCCATAAATGGGGGGTTGCTAAATTCCTACGTGACACGCTAATTATGTAAGCAGTGAGAATAGGCTAGAACTATCTAGCGCTTTCCAAATCTTACGTCAGGGGTGTTTAATTTTGACTTTTTGTCGAAACTGATTTATTTTCGCCGCCAAACAACTTTTAGAGCATACCTTCCAGCATGAACGCCACTACATTTTCTTAGGTCGTTGATAGAGGGTTAAACTTCACAGTGTGATTTCTTGAACAGGCTGTGTTTTTCCAAAATATTCTTTTCTTAGATAGGGCCAGAGTATTCGGATTCCAGCGCTAAATCCCTAGTATCCCCTAGTACCCCTCCCCCCGGGCTTACATCATTTCTCTCTATACTCTAACAGTAAACTATCATGTATAATTAAGGACAGCTCAAGTTGTAGATACGTTTCATCTTTTATAGATACACTAGCTATGCAAAAAAAGCATTAGCAGGAAAATGTACCGTACACCATGCCCCTTGGGATATCGGGGATGGAGGAGCACTGGACACTAAACATGGCCTAGATTGTTTGCAGCTTTTGACGTCATCTTCTACTCTACATCCCTTGACTTACGATGCCGTAGTGCTTAATTTCGGACTTCATGACATCAATTGCGATCAAGTGCAAGACGAGTTCACTTCCCTGGAAAACTACACGAACAATTTGAGATCTCTTAAGACGTTCTTCTTGGCTACAGGTGCAAAACTGGCATACGCGTTAACTACTCCGATCCTGGACGACTGTGATGCCAATCATTTGGTTGTCGAATACAATAAAGCAGCATATAACGTCATGCGTAATGAACCACAAGTAGAAGTGATTGACTTATATAACGTAATATTTAAGAAGTGTGGTGGGCCTCCCAATAAGAGCAAAGCTCCAGGATGTCCAATCACCAGTAAAACATTGATACCTCACTACACCCGCTATGGGTATAAACTGCTTGCCGATCCAGTTACCAAAACCTTTAATAAACTTCTAAAATCGATTCTAGCAGCAAAGGGAAAGAAACTCAAGGTTAGTAATACATTTAATGATAGATTGTTTTGCATCCCATGTTCAATGCATGTTTGTTAATTTTTGTTCTCGTTATTTTTGTTGTCATCTGCTCATGTTCAGATAGCATTTGTTGATAGAATGTACATTCAATTCAAAAAACGTTGTCGTCGACCAACTCAAGCCTACGCGACTGGACCGAAAGGAACTCTGGTAGCAATCATTGAAGCCGAGTTGACTCCACAATTTTATCTGACTAGTTATGCCTGGTTTAAAGCACGAACCTTCGCAGGCGAGCGGGAAGTGTTGAAGGAGACGTTTTTTAATGCCTTCATATTTTCGAAATTGTGAACTGAATCATAACTTCTTTGTTTTTCTTTCCCTAAACCCAAAGACATGCATTTGATGGATTGTTTCTCGCCATTATTATCTTATTACTAGTGGGAACAATTAATTCAGAACGAATATTTAACCGCTTCAGTGATTTTTACCCATATTCTTTTCGGTCCAGTCGCTTAGGCTTGAGCCGGTCGACGACAACGTTTTTTGAATTGACTGTATACAGACGGTTTATTCTTCGCTTTCCATACATCGGTTCACTGGTCAAATATCCTCGACTTTCACATCCCCATAATGCCTTGCGTCTTTGGGGGGTTAACCAATCAAAAAACTGTACCAAATTGAAAGGTTTCTTAATTGAATTTATACTATACCTGTTTTTATCTGTACAGTACTGATTATCAGTTTATTCCAAGTTATTTTTGCGTGTACAGATCATGAAGAGTTTTGGTCTTACAGACAATGTATTGACTTACGAAAAAATGTTTAAAATTTACCTTAAACGTCTTCAAGCTTCTATCTTTTTCTGTTTTTTACTTCTTCATTTTATCTTTGGATACCAAACAAGGTATTTTCAACATTGTCTGATCAGCCTTCAGCAAAATAAGTGGGTTTTTACCCTCTGGTTACCCCCCAAAGAGGCAAAGGATTATGGGGTATGAAAGTCGAGAATAAAGCATTCAAAAGAGGCTGCAAGGCAGCTGTAACTGGTACAACTGAATTTGAATAATCCTTTAAAACTATCTTGCATCCTCGATGATTGAATGCTTCTTTTTCAACTCTCATTCAATTTTAAATAAAATTATCCACGAAAAACTACGAGCATGTTAATTTGATATGCCGTTTCGAGGTCGTTTGAAACAGTTTTTCCAGAACTGAAGTAAAGTCTATAAACTAGTAATCTTTCTTCACTGATCCATGATATTTTCTTCGCATTTTCCAAATTCTACTTTTGAAATCCCGCTGGAATCCCTCAATATAAATATGTATAGTAAGTGTGCGCGTTGGAATTAGTGGCCACCGTCCTCTAATGTTGTCCCATTTCCTACCACGTGTCATCCCATAGATAATAAGATCTATTTGTTTTGAGTTGTATCCATATACATGTGTCTTCTCATGCACAACCGATAAATAAAGAAATTCACTCTATCTTCCTTCCTTCCTTCCTTTCTCTCTTTCTTTCTTTCTTTCTTTCTTCCTTTCTCTCTCTCTTTCTTTCCTTCTTTCTTTCTTCCTTCCTTCCTTTCTTTCTTCTTTCTTTCTTTATAAGTCTATTAGATTATAAGATTATAAGTCTATTAGAAATCGCGTCAACAACGAGATAAAAAGAGCCAAGAAGTCATATTATGAAAATCATTTTGCACAAAATTCAAAAAACTCAAAGGAGGTCTGGAAAGCTATTAATGAAGTCCTCTCACGAAGGACTAAATCTGGCTCTTATGTAACATCTATCAAAACAGGTGATACATCGATGTGTGACTCGAAGGAAATAGCTGAGGTATTCAATTGTCATTTTTCTGAAATTGGGACTAAATTAGCTTGTTTAATTCCCGATGGACCGACTGCTTATAATGATTATCTAATTAGAATTGGCTCAACATTCACCTTACGACACACATCAGTTGATGAACTTATGAAAATCATTAATTCTATTGACGTTAAAAAAGCGACAGGTCTTGACGGTATACCATCTCATTTCATCAAGATTGCTTCACCAGTAATAAGTCAATCACTAGTGAAGCTATTCAATCAATCAGTTGATAAAGGGATTTTTCCTAACGGCTTGAAACTTGCGAAAGTTACGCCAATTCATAAAGCTAATGACAAAGATGATTTGAATAATTACCGTCCCATTTCGGTCTTACCTACTATTGCTAAGATTTTCGAGAGAATAGTTTTTAACCAGTTATATGAGTATCTAAACTCAAATAATTTACTTTCTCAAAAGCAGTCGGGATTTAGACCGCTTCATTCGACTACTACTGCACTCCTAGAAGCCACAACGGAGTGGCTTACCAATATGGATGAAGGTAAATTGAACTGTGTCACTTTCCTAGATTTTAAAAAAGCTTTTGACACAGTAAATCACTCCATACTTCTCCACAAATTATACTATTATGGGATTGCAGAAGAGTCGATAAAGTGGTTCAAATCTTACCTCACAGATCGTAGTCAGAGATGCTACATAAACCATACCTTATCTAGCTCTAGAACACTCGATTGCGGCATCCCTCAAGGCTCAATCCTTGGGCCATTATTATTTATTATTTACATAAACGATCTGCCAAATAGTGTCAAATTTTCAAATGCTAGAATGTATGCTGATGACACAAGTCTCACCACTTGTGGCACATCACAAAAGACTCTATTTGACGAGGTGAACGCTGATATTTCCAATATTCATAACTGGTTGAAAGCTAACAAACTTAGCTTAAATTCAGCTAAAACAGAGCACATGTTTATTGCTTCTGACGATAAATTGAAAAAAATTACCTCCGAACCACACATATATTTAAATAGCAAACCAATTACTAGAGTCTCTACAGCAAAAACTCTGGGTGTTGTGATTGACGAACGGGTGTCTTGGGCTGCTCATATTGATTACATTTGTAAAAAAATATCTTCTGGATTGAGTGGCATAAGACGAGTCCGCGATTACATCCCCTTGGAGACAGCTATTACCATATATGAGGCTCTCGTTTTACCTTGGTTTGACTATTGTGACGTGGTATGGGATAATTTACCAGTAACGTCTGCTGAAAGATTGCAAAAAATGCAAAATAGAGCTGCAAGAATAATAACAAAAAGCAGCTACGATGTCAGATCTAGTGATATTTTAACTTCTTTAGGCTGGAAAAGCTTACAAAGAAGAAGAAAGGAGCATAAAGCAATAATGATGTTTAAGACTTTAAATGCACTTGCACCAAAATCTGTAAGGGAACTCTTTTATTTTCAAGAAAATACCTACGATTTTCGTGGTAGAGAGAAGTGCTTAAAGTTACCGAAACCCAGCACTGAGTTTTTAAAAAGAGCTCTCTCTTATGACGGTGCAAAAGTGTGGAACTCGTTACCCCAAAGTGTCAGACTGTCCAATAATTTAAAATCTTTTAAGAGGAATCTTTCGTCTGTTGGTCCTTAACACTTTAATTACTATAATATTTTTGGGGGGTAGATGAGAATTTATTTCATAAATCTGTCTATATATTCTTAACGTTATTATTAATTT
This sequence comes from Actinia tenebrosa, assembly GCF_029948245.1. Lineage (NCBI taxonomy): Eukaryota > Metazoa > Cnidaria > Anthozoa > Actiniaria > Actiniidae > Actinia > Actinia tenebrosa. The sequence goes on along the minus strand of NW_028292572.1, from coordinate 4,138,029 downwards.
TTTATATATATTACCTATGAACTCGGTTTTCATGAAAACCAATTTGTACATTGATGAAATTTCCCGAGATTAAATAAAAGACATCTCTCTCTCTCGAGGCTGCGCGAGAGGCGAGCGGGAGCGGAGGGACGGGAGGGAGAGGGGGAGGGAGGAGGGAGGAGGGGAGGGGGGGGAGGGAGGGAGGACGGGAGAGGAGGAAGGATGGGGGGAGGGAGGGCGGGAGGGAGTGGGGAGGGAGGAGATGGAGGAGGAGGGAGGGAGTGGAGGGAGGGAGAGGGATGGTGTCGGGCTTGCGGGAGGCGATTCTAGGAGTGCATGAGTAGGAAGGAAGGATGTACTTTTTGCTGTGCTGCTTTGTTCTTTTCTTGTTTATTTCTTTCGTTTTCTTCTTTCGTTCTTTCTTTTTCTTCTTTCTTCTTTCTTTCTTTCTTTCTTTCTTTCTTTCTTTCTTTCTTTCTTTTATTCACCTTTGATGCTAAGTCCAGGACTGACCGAACCAAGAGGTGACATACGATCGTACTGACACTTCAACACCTCTACACCACCCTTGAATCCCAGAAGCAAGTTCGCGCTGCATGTCCAATTGATACACGCTGCCAGCGATTTCCCGCTGTTAAGTGAGACAAGTAATGATCTTTTACGAGAAATCCAGTACGCGGAAACACTAGAATGTTCTTGCGGAAGGAATTAATGTTTTTGGCTAATTATTGAAATAGAAATCGCCTTGTTCTTTAAGCATTTCCTCTGACATCTTAGGCTATTTGAAATCGTCGTTTTTCTACAACGTTTTCGTTTATATAATTAGGCAGAAAGCAAAGGCATTATGATCAGTTCGGCTTAATTACGACCAATGTGTATATTTTAGAATAATCCGGCTACCACCAGAAGCGTATAAGGGACTTGAAACGTGTAACACAATAAGCCATACTTCGGAATTTTCAGTTTAGATATGCAAATTAGGAGTTTTGATATGATGGCGGCTTCTCACAAAATCAAACTTCTTGCTAAATTTCTTCACTTTCAGAAAAGATTTTTTGAACCTTTCACTCAAACATTTGGAATACCAGTCTTAATTTAGTTTGGGAAATGTTTGAAGCAAGAGGACTTGAAAGAAAAAATGACTGGAAAGAAAAAATAAAAGTTGAATATTCCGAAGCATCGCACGAAATAAAGGTATGACTGTTACACGGTTCAACCCCTGCCACTGTATTCTTCCATACTTAGAACACCTTAGATATAATGTCGCCCTTCGGGTCTTATATCTTATGAATCATATCTGGGGAAATCCCTAGTAAATACTTTCGATAGATACTTAAAGTATCAGCTATAGCTAGTGTGAGTTGTATTTATTGACAGCCACCCACCCGAACGGCTTTTAATGCTAACTACTAAATGGTCCCCATGCTGACTGAATGATTGTGGCAAAAACTAATTAACTGAAGCCGATCGAGTCAAGTTTTCCGAAAACATCCTCAAAAGCAACGATATCGTATCCGTATCGATTCTTTAAATTACTCTAAGCTGCTCCAACAAGCCATCATGTTTACTGATCAAGTTCAAATAGATTGAGTGTGACACTCAAGCAATAACAATAATACTAATACTATTATGTGAACATTTGACATAAAAATACGAACAAACTGCGAAACCTTCAATTCTGCCGGATTTTGTATATAGAACTGATTAAATTTCATATGATTTGAACATTGGTATCAGTACTTCTACTAATGATTGTTGAGACAGTCTAAAAATCAAGTAAATGTTCTTGTAAAACTTGATAAGCGAAGTCCATTGCAAATATTACCGATGTCCAACGCCGACTGCCTAGTGTGATTTACATTATGACCCACATTATAATCAAATAATCAACTTGTTATTTGAAGACTCCGTTAAGGCCGGCAAGACCAACTCTGAGGTTTTCGGACTAATATCACAGAAATGGGCAATGAATGATTGCTATATTAATAAAATAAGAGTCCTAAGCCAAAATAAAACTACGAAAAGCTCACGAGAAAACTCTTGTGGGACTCTATTGTAAATAGCGATCACTTAAGTGATGAAGACGCTGTTATGCCCTTTCTACCGACCGTTAATACATTTTCAATGTTTTCATCCACCATCCATCCACCATCCATCCATCCTTCCGCCGTTTCCCCACCACCCACCACACAACCACCAGCCAGCCATCACCATCCAGCCATCACCATCCAGCCAGCCAATCCAGCCACCACCATCACCATCCATCCATCCATCCATCCATCCATCCATCCTTCCATCCATCCTTCCATCCATCCACCCACCCACCCATCCATCCATCCATCCATCCATCCACCCACCCACCACACACACACACCCACCCATCCATCATCCATCCATCCATCCATCCATCCATCCATCCTCCTCCATCCATCCATCCATCCATCCATCCTCCATCCATCCATCCATCCATCCATCCATCCATCCATCCATCCATCCATCCATCCATCCATCATGGAAAGTTGAGTCCAAAACATATAAATGTGAGCTAAAATCTAAATTTATATATAGTAAATAATTAATTTAAAATATTAGAAATACTATGTATATCAGAAATAAAAACAAGAATATGTAATACACATATGAAGCCTTCATATAAGCCGATTGATTTTTACTTTTAAGATAGTTTATTATGGTTTTATCAACATTCTATTAATAAACATTAATTGCCCCATAACTGCACTTAAAATTTAAGCTAAGCGAAGTTTTAAAACATTCTTAATGCGTATCCTGTTTGCTATGGCATCCTTTTTACTAGTTTTAAAGTATGTCTAGACCAAAAACCCCTAATGAAAGCCGATATGATAGTTTACTCCATGAGGTGCTTCCACGTCAGGCCATGGGACATTAACCAAAGTGTTTTTAAAGTGTTTGAGTGACAGAGTATATGATCATAAATCTGTGCACCCCCGACACAAAACCAAATGAGTCCTTTACAAATCAAAATCAAAATCAAAAGAACTTCCTGCTTTTTTAGGGATGCAAAATCCGGGCTTATAACAAATTTAATTTCCTCAATTTTGCCCCATAACATTTTTTGCTTCCTGATCGTTTATCAAGCTGGGGAACATTACGCTAGCAGTATGTTTCCTTGTTTAGCAAGGCTAAGTGGACACTAAAGATAAATGACCCGAATTAATACATGGTAAATTAACAAGGCCCTATGAGAATTTTTTTTTAGAAATGATAAAATGAAATATCGGAAGACGTTTTGTAATTACTTGCCAGTGCCGGCTTCTTCGTAGTTTTTCACCGATTTTTCTCTGAGGGCTTTGATCATTTTAAACTCCATGACTAAAATTGATCAAATCTTCCCTGTTTTAATGATGTGGTGTGCTTATTAATGCAATATGGATTTAATTTTCGTATAGGTTTCAATGAACGATGCGTCTGGGTATGGTTTTCCTCGATTTCCTGAAATGTCGAAGAAACTAGACTGTAGATCAAAAGACAATATTGTAGTGTCAGCGTGCCCTCCCAACAGCACATGCGTAATTAATGAGATGTCAGGATCAGGGTTTGCTTGCTGTTTGTTACCAGACGCTGTAGATTGTAAAGATGGTTCTCACTGCTGCCCCAAGGGTTCCAAATGCTCAGTTAACTGCACAAGGAAAAAGTGCTCTTGTGTACGTGCTCGGCAGTGAACTAGTAGAAGACTCGGGTTGATGAACGTCAATACAAATGCAATAAAACACACGAAGAAAACAACACATTCTCAAACGATTATAAACATGGTGTTCAGTCAATCATGACAAATCGTTTAGGAAAAAAAATAATAAGAGAGAAAAACGTGTTAGATGAAAAAATCATGACAACGGCTGACGAAAAAAGATATTGAATGACTTTATAGACAACGAGGCGTACGCAAATAAAATATACGACGTAGAGCAAAGAAAAATGCAACAAATTTCCTATGGTTTTCCGTAGCACACCACAAAAAAAAAAAAAAAAAAAAAAAAAAAAAAAAAAAAAGACCACGCAAAAAATGGAAAGAAAAAAGGTTTCCAGCGCCCTCTGGCTCCGTGCGCATAGGATTCGTATTTAAAACAAATTGTCATGATTCTTTTCCTGCACATCGAACATTCGTAATTTGTTGACGTAAAAAAAAAAACGAGAAAAATTTCCAATTAAAAGATAAATAAATAAGTAATCAATTTATTCACATTGTAGTGCGAAAGGAGATATACGAGGTCAATCCGCCATCGAGAGCAATATCTTCTAAGATCGAATAAGAATTTAGTAGTCGATTTTTAGTAAAACCGAGGGAACACCCTTGAAGCGCAGGAAAAAACGAACAAACAACTCTACTCACATACAACACCAATCCCGGCAGGACTAGATCACGTGTCGCCACCATATAGTTAGAAAAAAATAGACATATATGTAGAAGATATAGAGATAATATATAAAGATAAAAAAGTGGAAAGATGTGTAACTGGACAAAATTAGAGAATATTTTTTATCTCAGAAGTGTTATGTAATGTCTTTATTTTTCGTTAGTCACGTGGTAGTCCAAGCACCCCCAGTCTTTGACATATAACTCACTCGATCGACATATTTAGTTTTATGTGAAATACAGCTGCGTGCAGAGACCTTTACGGGGAAATGAGAAAAGACACAATAATTAATTTCATACCATTTCACGCATAAATCTGTTGAATTTAATTTTCAAATTTTGCTTACAAATGTACTATACATACAATAGATAAAATAGCTGTTCAATGATCTTGTAATAGATATCAATCTGAATAATTGTATATTTGTATCTAACTATAAAAGGTCTTCTTTATTTGACTAAAATCTTTTTATAAATGTTAGAGGGATCTCAGTGGAATAGAGAAATTTTACTTGCCTCGTCAAATGATCAAAGTGAAGCAGTTCTTTATCGTTTTGTCAGTGTTTCACGTGGCAAGTAAAATCACTCCATCAATAAGTATAATAATAATAATAATAATAATAATAATAATAATAATAATAATAATAGTAATAATAATAATATAAGTTAGTATAATGGAAATCTATTCACATGCATTTATTTAAATTTTTTTGAATGTCACTGACATTAATACTATGCGTGCCTTAAATAAAACAATCTTAGTAGGCCTTTTCCAGGCAGATTTAGAATTCGTTAGTTTTTTTTTTTTTTTGATACAGTAAATAATAATAAATTTGATTTTAATTAATTTGTATTTTATTTATATTTCGTTATGGATGCGTTTGTGACGGTTCATGTTTCCTGATTGGGAAAATCTCTGTAAGCAAATTTCACATTGGTATGGTTTTTCTCCGGTATGCGTACGAACGTGCTTGGTCAATGTTGAGCTGTCAGCAAAAGCTTTACAACACACTTTACATTTATATGGTCGTTCACCGTTGTGAGTGCGCATGTGCGTTGTAACCGAAGATGACTGCGAGAACTGTCGCTCACATACCCTACACTTAAATGGCTTTTCACCGGAATGTATACGAAAGTGGGCAGTGAGGTTGGCAGCTTGTGTGAAAGACTTAAGACATACCATACACTGGTACGGCTTTACACCGCTATGTGTCCTGAGATGGAGCCTGAGGGTTGAAAGTCTCGCGTACGTCTTGCCACAGATATGACAGTTCTTAGGCCCCTCTGGATTGGAGTCATATTGCGATAGGGTATCGTACCCACCCCTAGTGCTTGAAGATGGTTTCAGGAACGGTGGACAGGATGGGTATGAAGCCCTTGGCATGATTGGCAAACCACTGCTAAATACTGGAGGCATAGGTGGGTAGCTTGGATACAGGTCACCAGGGAATATAGCTGCGTGGATGGCGTTGGATGGGAGATACCGGTGGTGACTTGGAAACAGACTGTAAGGTAACGCTGATGGGGCTGCGTGAAAAATCATGGAACTCTCACCAGCTGCCTTTGCTTCTTTTGATGTGCTTGGCCTTTAAATAAAGAAAAGTCAATGCGTCATTTTCAGATTTATTAAACGATGGTTAACTATGAATTTTACATCAGTAAAACTCAAAGAAATGTTATGGCAAAAAAAGGCTACTACAAATAAAACTTAAAAATAAACAGTATTATAGTTTTAAAAAGTAATCTCTAAAGAATATAACGAGAGCATTCCTAGTTTTTTTCCTCTAAAAAATTTAGAATTTTATGGCATTCAGGTTTACTTGTGTATTTAAATTACCTTTGCATAAGTCCTGCTGACTGTGATGCTCTTTCGCTCGACTCGCCTCTGAGATTCAAATGGCAACCATGATTACTCGCCCAGAAAGACATACTGCATGATACCTTGGGTGGATAGCCAGAGTAGACACCATTAACTGGCAGTGAGAGCGCCATGTTGGCTTGCGTGTCTGATGAAAGGCTAGAACTCATTGTGTAACTGAGAAAAAAGAGAAAAAAATAGTTAGGCGTTTCAATAAGGACTAGGCGAAAAAAGTCGAGAAATCTACGATTAATTGACAAGCATGTTAAATCAAAGTAAATTATCCCAGAGGATGGGGTTGTATCTAAAGTATGTACTGAAAGTCGTATTCTCAAATATCTGATAAAGTCAGCGTCAGCATGTGAATAATCTTTATTGCCTCGGAAAGTGTTACCAAAATGTTGTTCCTATAACTGAAAAGGCTGATAAACAACCGATAGCCGAGAAATTTCTCATGAAAACTGAACGTTAACAAGTCCAAATAATCCTTTAACGACAAGAATATGCTGTTATTTATATTAAGAACATTCTCGCGAAAGAGAAATCTTTTTTAAGCAGACAAGAATGGTGGGAAGGTCTGTCAGTCTTGTAGAAACTACACGTGCTTTTAGTCTACTAAGATCAGGTCGTAAGAATTGTTCCGTTACATCAAAGTTAACAGTTTGAACAATAGCAAATCTATGTTCATTGTTGATTGTACTTGGTCTATACACCCACAAGAAACGTGATGTTGAACAATAATAGGATATAGCAGTTAATAAGCCGTTTACTGGACTATATTAGTTGATTGTTTACTCGTAGATGTTTAAAAGCTACACACGATTGTTACGGTAAGAAGGATGGAACAAGTTTCAAACCAAGGACGGAAGAGAACAGTAAATAGGCAGTTAAAATCAGATCCACTAACTAAAAAAATCAAATAAGCTGTTTTGTATGTAAGAACATTAGCTACTGATTTAATTTTTGCCTTTTCTTGAGTTTTTATCTTACTACGGATCTTATTTGCAGCATTATAACATATAGAAAAATGTCTTTTCCCAATATCATTTTCCCCAATTTGTATTATAACGTATATCGTAAAACTCTAGCTCCCGTAACTCTCGAAAACTCTAGCTCTTCCTCAAGCTTGGCGAGAAGTCTGGTATTATAGCAAGGACTGAGGTTTGAAGTCGTTTGACAAAACAAAAACAAAAATACACCAAAAAATATATAAAATAAAATCCTAAACAATGAATTATCCTAACCTTACCTTCTGTATGTTAAGTCTGTTCTTGTAAAATACGTCTTCCTCGGATTACAGCGGAGGGCTGATGTAGTTTCGAAGTCTCCAAAGTTTTTGAAAATATAAGTTTGAATTGCGATACGATGCGAATCTAGTAGACTTGTATTGGCAGATGAAGGTATGGCGACTGCTAGATGGCTCTGGTTGTCAGTTTGACTGATGTGAGATCACTGGTCAAGCAATGCGAGTTAAATAGAGCCCCACTGAAAAGGCCAACCGCTCTTATTCAGTTTTATCGCTTCACACACAAAAAAGAAACACATCGAAAACAATCTGGGCATTCATTACTTGCTAATTTACATCTGTGTGCAAATAATGGGTCTCTTTGGCGGTGTTTTCTTTCATTCAACAAAAGTATTCTCAATTCGGGACCACTCCATTCGACGCGATCAAAAGAGGGGTTCTTGTCTTACTATCTTGACTTGATCTGGGGCGTTCCTTGTGACAGTACATCGTTAAAGCACCGTACTTGCTGAAAGGGCACACGGTCTAATTATTTAGATGGTCTTTATTGAAATACCATTAACTAGCCAGACCCTCACGGTGTTGCTTTTGATGAGAGCAATTTTCTTTTGGATGTCGAGAAAATATGTTAATATGATTGGGCACAGCAATGGATTTTAAATCACGTATGGCTTTGCTCCTGTATTAGTGTCTCGCCGCCTGAGATGTATGACTCGGATTAATCAGAAGCAACTCCAGTACTTTAGTATGGGCTCCTCATACAATGATACTAGACTCACAGAGCCGACAAAAATAAGCAATTACTTGCTTGTAATGTTAAACAAAGCCTTATAAAACTACAACTAGTAGGCAAAATACGCCAGCATTTTTACCATTCTAATCCAGTAAACGTACAAAACATAATGGGAGGGAAGGGGTGGACGAAGTATTGAAGATAAATTGGTAGCACTACCACCTTTGGAGTTAGTTTAGAACAATAAGTATAGTTGATCCTTTATTTTCATTATAAGAGAACAAATTAGCCAAACCATGTGGAAAATAAAGGCTTTAATGAGGCTTAAAGCTTAATCTAATATTTGCCTCTAAACTAACAATAATTTCTCTTTAAACTTTTACCTAACATGCTCGGACCGGGTTTTAGAACAAACTTATATTTTTTGGCTGTTTTTTTGTTTTTGTTTTAGCAAGGGAATGTGACGTGAAGGGGGTTAGTTTCTCGTTATTTTGTGGCATGCACGTGGAAAGAACACTAAAGTAGTTAACGCTTACAATGAGTGAAAACAGCACAGACTAGCTGGAACATCAAACAATAACGTGGTTTCTGATAGACCTTCCACTTCCAAGTATTAGAAAAACAATTGCTATTGTTCCTCAGACAATAATGATATTTTCAAACGAACGTTCAATGATGTTTACATTATTTACTTTGAACCGATCTTCAATCCACGAATTTATATTTTTACCTGTTTTAAATAAAGAAATCTCGCTTGTTTGTGTTAAGCGGTGGTATGTTTTATAACACGCCGTTACTCTTTACTCCAAAGGCTGACGCTCGGTGGATGCGCCAATAACCAAAGGTAATTCACACATACTCAACACTCAACCATTCGTGTCTCTTATCTTGTACTGTATACAAATAAATTAACAATGCTTAGTGTTGTTTTAATGTTTTAAGAAACGTGGATTTCCGTTTATGTTTGTACGGCACATATTTGTTTGTGAATGAAATGATAGTCTAGTCCGTGTTCATTTTGGCTGTTTATAATCACAGTTGAAGAAAAGACATTTGGTCGCTTTATGTTTTACCGTCAGGACACCTTGATAGACGCACGAAACCGAGGCAAAACCAAAGACTTTATTTGGTAATAAAAGCAAATTATGCTAAAATCTCGACTTGATTAGTCAAACCTAATATAATTTCACGCATCACCAAAAAAATCCTTACAAAGCTACAGAATTGATGTGTTCCAAGTTTTGGGTTTGCTCTTCAGTTTGTGAGCAGGCCGACACTCCACTTCGATTGAGAGCAATCAGAATGATCTTTTCCACGAATGTTTCAAAGACACTGTTTTTACTTGCGAAAAAAGGATTTCTTTTCCAATTTAATCAGTCGCGGGACGTCTCATTCTTTTTGTCCTTTATGTAACCAAATTCCTCATTCTGTCCAATCCATTTGTAACAGTTTTATTTGAGAGAACTCTACCTGAACAAGCTCGGAGTTCATTTTGGCCAGATTGATTACCTAATCACTTAAGGATTCAAGATTTTGTAACATAATTGTTCAAAATGCATCTTAAGCAATCTCTGTTGTTCTAACAGTTCTAAGTGGCCTAGACTATAGATTAAGTGTTCTATCACCTGGGCATAATATCCCAACATTTTGGTGTAGAGTTACGTTCAGCTGTCCCAGACTCCCAGCTCACCAACGAACACCCCAAGCAACCCTTATGTGAGGTGCCACATAGTCGTATTGTCTTGTTCTTCAGTATGACAAAATGCTTTAGAAAGATCCAATTTTTATGCCCAAAACCTTGAGCCGGTTAATCGTTTTAATGGCTGGAATATTTCTCGTTCCGAGCAAAAACTATTTTAGAAAACATTCCTTTAGGAGATTCAGTATACAGTTTTTTAAATCGACAAATTTATCATAATATAAATGTGATGCTCCCTAAATCGAGAAAATAAAGCATCACAGTTTTTTCACTTTTCAGTGAATATCAATTTATACATATCAACCATACTAAGCTGGTTTTGTTATCTGATATTTGAATATGGCGCAAAATAACCTCAGTTTGTATAGACGACTGTTTTTGACGGATTTTATTGACAAGTCAAACGAGTAAACGAACCTTGACATTAGTAGAGAAGCGTAATGACAATATGAAAATGATATACGGCCTGTAACTGGACACCGCGATAGAAACAAAGACTTGAATCGAACTTGTTTGACCTACCAGGGAGTTTCGAAATTATCGAATACATTTCTGCGTAAAATCCAACCTTTGACAAAAGAAATATTTTAAAACTTTAGACAGTTTTTGGTATAGAAAAGTTTGAGAAAATAATCAATCAAAAAGTTTTTATTTCAACTTGAACAATATAAAAGAAGTCCCACACTGCAAGGCTATTTTCACAATTCTGGTTTATGAATCTGAATGTTGTTGGATATACACATCACAGTGAGTGATGTCATGAATTTTCGGTTACCCAACATCAAGCGTTGCATTATGTTTCAATGAATATTTGAACTATTTTCATTAAATATTTCCACCCAATTTTCCATTATCGACGATTATTTCAATAATCCAAGACAAATCAACCAAAAGCTTCAGCAAGCTTTTCATTTTTCCTCCCATAGTTTCATTCTTTTCTCGTCAGCTTTTCTTTTTGCTTATTTTGTGCTCTGCCTTGAATTACTTCAGCGTGCTATGACAGTTAAAACTAGACTTCAAAAGTAACGTTTTTCTTATCAGGTATTTGGTTTTGTCGCCCCTGATCATAAATGAACATTTCACAGAAAAGCATTCAGTACACAAAGTTTTTGATATTTTAAGCTGATAATTTATAATGAAGCAGCTCTCACTTAAAAGTTTACGTTTTAAGAATTATTAGCTCGCAATTCTTATAGTTGATCGGAGTTAACAATTTTTTTTATAACTTTGGCAAGAAATAAAGTCCTTCATAATGATAACGATTTTGTAGAAGAAGAAGAAGAAGAAGAAGAAGAAGAAGAAGAAGAAGAAGAAGAAGAAGGAGGAGGAGGGGAGGAGGAGGAGGAGGAGAAGAAGGAGAAGAAGTAGAAGGAGAAGGAGAAAAAGAAGAAGAAGAAGAAGAAGGAAAAGAAGAAGAAGAAGATGGGAAAGAAGAAGAGGAAGAAAAGACCCGACAACGCAAATATTTCTCTTTTTTTTTTCTGTAGCAACATTCTGTTGTTCCAAATGACTTTTACTTTCCAAGTTGTCATTTTAAAAACTGAGATCCACTAAATTCATGATAACTATTTGGCGCGAAACTATTCATTGTATTGTTAGCTGTGACTTCTATAGTTTGGAACCAGAAATATTTCTGACATCATGCGCGTGTTTATTAGCTGCAGGCACGTGTGAGTGTATGTAATTCTCGGTTACTAGGTCGCTGTCTCTTCGAACTGTTGTTAGGTAATAAGAAAACAACACTATTTGCATAATTGTTTAAAATGAAATAATCTATTGTGTTGGCATAACTCAGTTTGGTCTCGTGGGGATTAGTGGTGTTCAGCTCGACTTGGGTTTAGGTTTTATTTATCCACACGCATCATAACCTTGTTTGCTCGAGCTATATGGTTGTCAAATGTCCTTGCACGCTCCTGTCACATGCAACTCGTGTTCCTCGTTATAAAAGGCGACAAACACCATCTTTTTTCTTCCCAAACAATACCTTACTATGGAACTTGAAAAGTCAAAGTGAGAAGCTATCACCTATAAACTAGAAGTTATTTTAAAACAGGTCGGTCCTGAAGAGAACGAATCAGGGTCACACAGCTGGCCAATCAGTACTCTATCCTTAAGTCTCGAACTCCTACATATTCTTTTGTCTTGAGTAAACAAGAGACCAAACAAATCCAATCAGACATTGCAGCAAGTGCCAGGAAAATCATATGGCCAATCGTCGGTACACCAACGTGGTGTCGAGACAGTCTTTTGTACTGAGACTTTAACTCTTGAAAAATAAAAAAGCACGTAATGTGTTGTAACTTTGTTTAGTATCGTGTTTTCTTTATCCTAGTTGTTAATCAGCAATGATTTTCAAAGTACTTCTTAAAGTTTCTAGACATGGGGTTTTGTATCGAACTAATCGTGGTTTGGACATTGTCGGCTATATCGTCCCACACCGGCCAGGAAGGCTAGGGGGGAAAACGTGCGTTCAGGGGAAAAGTTTCGTCCCTGCTGAATTCGAACAGTTTACAAATATTTCAATAACGATTTTGTTCAAGAAATTCTTTGAAGAAGTCATTTTTCTTTAATGACGTTTTAATTAAATAAGTTCTGAAATTATAAAATGTTTTTAACAGGTTTAGTCTCGTCTTTAGTTTCTATTGACCTTTATTATTAATAATGATTATAAATCGTAAAGGATGCTCAGATATATTTGACTGCTGAATAGAACAGTACTGAGTCATGAGACATGGCGGGGTTAAGAGTAAACGGGCTCGTGTTATATGTAGCCGGGACACGTTGAAAAGGGAAACAAATCTTATCCATTTATCCCGCCAAACTTGAAAAGATTAAGAAAATAATAACGAACCAAAATTAGGAGAGAATAAATGACAGACAACAAACAACCGTTCACATGATCATCAAAAACTGACTTTTAATTTTAACACATATATAGAATATTAAAAAACTATTTCAGGACATCTTTTTTTATCTCCATAACCGCTAAAAATACCAGTGAATACCTTTAATGACAATGGAATAAATATTTTCTATTTTGGAATGTTCTTTGAGTGTTGTTTGAAATGCATATCTACTACGCGTCAGTCGTAGGTGCTCAAGGAAAAAATTTCAATTCAAATCAACAATTATTTCATAACAATTTACAACGATATATATCACATTAAATCCAAAAAAAAAAAAAAAGTGTCGAGTTGAATGTTTTTCATTGGATTCAGATTTTCCGTTCTTCATGGCGTCGTTTCTTTAACCGCGGTGTTGAATTCTAACCAAACTGTGGTTTGTAATCATTCGTAAATCTCAACTCACCTTTTAAACAATGTGCTATGATACTAGGAAGTGTAGCCACAAAGCTAGCCATATCTTTATTATGATGTTGGATTGAAAGTACTCATGTGACACTGATTCAAATCAATAAATGTTAGACCTAGAGAATTCTTAACTGGTTACATGACAACTCAGCCCATCTGATCACAGCCCAAGATTAAGGTAATTGAATTAAATCCATGCCTCCAAATTCCCAGCATAGCAAAATTCTGATTATCCGAATATTGAAAGTTTGCGTGATTATAAAATGGGAAGACAGAGACATGTTAAGAATACTGACATTACAATAAACACAGTGGTTTAGTTTGAGTTCTAAAATCGATTGCTTAAAATCAGCTAACGATTATAATCCACCTGCTTAGATAAGGTAAATACGATCCGGCTTTTTTGGCCGTTTCTCCTTGAAATCGCACCGGATTGGCCCACTCAACAATACCAAAATACTGATCGTTGACTTTTGAGCATAATATACTCAATAATAGTGCACGATTAGGTCCATTAGTCAAGGGAACAGTCATAGAAACATCGACGATGTGGCTCCAAGACTTTCGTATCCGGACCCAACCGGAATTTCGTGATTTTTATTTTGACATCAACTCTGATCTCCTCGATAATCTGAGTGTAGTCTTTTAGGTTTTTCTTTACCGTAGACTCGTTAGCCAAGGTTTTACTGACAGAGTATTATGTCCTTAAATGACATTTGCTCAATAACCGCATATATATTTTATCTGTTTGAATATCCAAGCAAGAGAAGGATACATTTCATGTGACAAAACAAATCGGAATCAAAAATCGTCTTTTCCGTACGGGAACAAAACTTGTTTCTATTTTCCTTTTTTTTTTTTTTTTTTTTTGCCACGAATCTACCACAACATTTTTTATCAAAGATTTTCACTTTTCATTGCCAAGTGCAGGAAATTGAGAGTGGTTGTTTTAGTCAAATAAACTGGCCTAAGATTAGGATAATCTTTGACAAGGACTGGTAAATTTTAAGATTATTCAAACTTGTTGTTAGTGTTGACTTCAGCTGTAGTATTAGCTAAAAAGTGCACTCGAGGGATCGGCATCGATTTGCCTGACTTTCTCATTGTGTTTTTCAGCAGCTGGCATTGATTAAGGCATCTCTGGGCTATAGTGTTTCGCTGCCATTGTCAGCAACAAAATTTCACAAGCTCTGCAAGACCTAACCGAAGCAGGTGCCACACTAAAATTTCCCATCGATGTCAAATCATTTTACTAACAACAATTCATACGAACATTTTTAAGGTTTCTTTTTTAGATTTGCTTTTACCTTGTCATAAGAACTGTCAAGAAGTCTGCGAATGCGCCTTCCCTTCCACATTAAGACAATTGAAAAAACACTTTTCAGTCGCTCTTCTAATCAGTAAAATCGTCTCAGAATCGCCTTCTTCCCCCCCCCCCCCTTGTTTCTCAGAAATATTTTAGCAGTGTTTAGAAAAAGCCTTCTAGCTATTCGTCCTCTGCAGGATTCAAAGAATTGGTGTTTCTTTTCCTGATCACCGATTCATCTTCAAGGATTTCTGATGCACCCGAGGCAAAATAAGAGTCTTTTTATCTTGCTCATGAATCATTTGAATTCTATCCTGTAAGGTTTTGCTTCACCTTTTCCTTCAGAAGTCACGTTCAATTCCTATGGAAAACCGTTCAAGCTTCCTCATAGTAGAACTAATCAGGTGTAACTCCAAAGCACTACCCCGGCCATGACTGATTCAGGCGTAGCCTCTAAATAGTGTTCAATTTATGTACTTATCTTCAGTATTCTTTACTATAGAATGTGAACTAGAAATGAAGTTTGTCGTTCCAGTCAGTAGCTCAAACCCCAAAAGATTAGTACAGTCACTGAGGAAAGCTCGAATACTTTGACTAGTAAAACAAAAGAAAATCAGAAACCAAGAAAGTCAATCCAGTATCTTTGTAGAAATAGTACTGTCGTGAGTAATACATCCAACTTAGAACTCTTAGAATAGTTCTTTTAATCCCATCAGTTTACTTCAAATATTGGTTCGTGTCAGTCCGTTAAAAAAGGACACAACGTTTTGAACGATACTGGTGAAATCAAAGACTGACGTGACTTAGCTCAATCATGAAATATTCGGTTCTGTTTCCACCCAAATACTTTTGTCAAACAAAAAATAAACTGAAATTTATATCATTTGACATTTGAGTCGATCAGCGAAATTCTGTAGATGGTCAAAAACACGCAATTTATGTTGAAAAGAGGGTAAAATAGCTGTTTTATTGATGGTGTAGGCTAGATTATCGGCACACTCAACAACTGAGTGCAAAAGTAGAAAACTTGTTTTGCTATCACATACTTTGAACGGTTATTTATACGGTGTTAACTACTAGACATTGATTGAGCAATTAAAAGACTTCCAGCCAGATTCAAAATCATGCAATTGAAGTAGGTAAGTGTTTGGGGCTTTTTTTTTAAAAAAGGAGGGAAATGTGTAAGAAACAGTTTTCCTGAGCCAGGTACTGCTAGCCATTATTATCGACATTTTACTTGGAACTCAGCCGATGGCGGGATGTTATGTTGTGCGATGGGGGGTAAATGAGGCCGGATACACATTAAGTGCGACATTAAGACTGAGATGTTTAAATACTGACTACATCCTCGATTTTAAGCAAAAGTGACCATCCTCCATGTTCGACCAGTCTTACTTTATCTCCTCTAGCGAAGGGAGGGGCGGAAAAACTTTATACTAAAGCAGCGGATATGGCGGGAAACTCTGAAGTAAAAACGCGTACGTCTCGTGTTTGACAGTAAAATGGTACATTGCCCCCACCCCCCCCCCCCCCCGTCCCCACATGACCGAGACCTCGCTATGCCTCTGATGGAAATCAAAGAGGCTGTTTCCAAACATCGACTGTAACCCAACCCTGTATCCATGATCTCTCACTATGTCGATTAATTAAAGACGTGGGGCTTTCATTTGGAGCGAAACATATGAGGATCTAGAAGCTAGTAAGGCTGAGTTTAATTGGCCGGAGTTTCGTTATCGAGCAAGGGACTGGAACAAAGTTTTTAAAAGTTATCTTAATTCAAAAATAAACCCCATTACAGGAAAAAGCAAATTCAAAGTAAGTTTGTTGGCACAAAGGCAGTCATAAATATTTGGAAGTTCTGTGTTAATTTGATCTAAGAGTTCGCTGCGATTTCCTCCAGACACTGTCAGAGGAGTATCATCAGCATAATGTTTCACTGTTAAAAGATTGGTAGCCTTCGAGAAGTCATTCATACATATTAAATTATATATATTAAGAACAAATTAAAAATACAAAGCTAATTAATAAATAGAAAATACGCAAGCGTGCTGTGTGCAGCTATAAAGCACGCGGGGGTTGGCAGAACACCGACGGCAAAAGTGTTAGAAGAACTTCGACACTTCTTCGCGAGTGTTCTGTCAATCCCCAAGCGCTTTATAACTCCACACAGCACAGCATATTATAAAATATAAATTACAAAAACCTTTATTTTGGATAGGAATGACGCAACTGAAAGTGAGCGCGCGTGCTGTGTGCTCTCAGTAAAGCACGCGCTTTCACGCGATTTCTATTCAATCTTCATCATATCTTGTCTACAGACGCCTGATATATCTTCCCTTGTGATCACAATATATTCCACACATCTTGATTCCTTTCAAAAGTAGTTTTACGAGCAAAAAGCTATAGAGACACAAAGCGCGACATAAAAAGTGTTTAAAAATAAACCGTTATTATTGTTGTTATTATCATCATCGTCATCATCATTATTATACATTGTTATTATTATTATTATTATTATTATTATCTTTATTTACAATTTGCTTCAATTTTGCTTACAAAATTTTTAGTTTACCGAGTCCAATCCATGGACCTTGGGAAAACAAGAATATATTTACGATACGAGGTGTAATTAAAATAAAATAAAATAATCAAGTAAAAATATAAATAAATAAATAAATAAATAAATAAATAAATAAATGAATAAATAATAATGATGATAATGATGATGATGATGATGATGATAATAATAATAATAAAATAAATCAAGTAATGGCATGAAAGTTTTTCTAATGATGTGTGCAGTTCAAAGGAGAGCAAATCTTCTGTACTTCTGTGATAGAGATGTCCCATTTAAAATGGCTGACACATCTTCCTGGGATTAATGTTCTAGTTCTTTGTGAATCAACTCCAGTGCTCCAATGACCGAATAGGTATGGTTTTTGTTTCCATACCACACATTTTTTAAAATTTCTTGCTATTTATAGAGAGTTTTTCTACTTGTTTTAGGAG
Source organism: Actinia tenebrosa (assembly GCF_029948245.1). NCBI lineage: Eukaryota > Metazoa > Cnidaria > Anthozoa > Actiniaria > Actiniidae > Actinia > Actinia tenebrosa. The sequence continues at coordinate 4,120,495 of NW_028292572.1, read as the reverse complement.
CACATTTCGTTCTGCAGGTATTGACACGTCTATCATTGAACATCGTTTATCTACTTTGTTCTTGACTATAAGGTCGGGCCTATTAGTTGTGATGGTTCTTTCCATATGTACTTGCATGTCCCATAGGATTGTTGCTGTGTCGTTGTCCATTACTTTTTCAGGTTCATGTTCATACGATTTTCTGCAGACGGTAAATCCACATTGCTTGCAAAGTTTCAAGTGAACATATTTCCCAACTTTGTTGTGTCTTTCTATGTATTCCTTCTTTGCAAGAACAGGACATCAAGATATGATGTGGTCGATAGTCTCGTCGTAATCACCGCAGATTCTGCATTTAGTATTAACATCTTTTCCCATGATCTTATTCTCGTAATACCTTGTAGGCAGTGTCTGGTTTTGTGCTGATATAATAAGCCCCTCTGTCTCTGACTTCAAACCTGTTCCTTTTAACTAACTGTGCGCTCTCTGTTTGTCGACATCTGCTTTGTTGACTTGCCTGATGGTATTGGCCATGAAGGGGTTTAGACTCCCATTTTTCACATTGTTTCATTTGCAGATGATTTTTGTAGGTTCTCTTTATCCTTTCTGTTTTCCCAATTATGGAAACGTCGTTTTTGCTAGGTAGAGATTCATTTAGCACATCTGTTTGGCCACATTCGTTCTTATCTTTTGTCTTATCTTCGGTCTGTTACTTTCTTTGTGTATGGAGTACATCTTTTTGTTGTTCTCATGCTAAGAGACTAGACGCACGAGGCAATCCTTGTTTTCTTTCAAGTACATGTCCAGACCAATAGTTGAAATCTTGTACGAGTTTTCTATCTGGACAAGTCCTCTAACTCCCTCTCTTCTCTTGACATATAATCTGTCAACATCCGCTTTAGGATGAAGCATGCGGTTCATTGTTAGGCATTTCCTGGTCTTTGTAACTTAACTTCCAGTTAATAATGCTGAAACTGTACTACAGGTACTGCTAAGGTGTTGAAAGCCTGGATCTCTGCGTTCAACTCACTCTGTAGTACCAATCTGAGTCTTCGATAGTACTCTTTTCTCTCCTTTTCTTTCATATTTGAATGCTGTATTCCATCACTTTCATCGATGCCTAGGTACTTGTAGGTTTTCTCTTGATCAAGTTCTTTAATGACTGTGTCAATATCAACTTGGATATTCGATTTCTTTGTTAGTTTACCTTTCTTAAAAGTAGCTTTGGCACATTTGTCGAGACCAAATTTCATGTTGATGTCGTTACTGATGAAGTGGTGAACAGTGTGGAGAAGTGTTTCAAGATGGTTGTCATCTTTTGCATACAGCTTGAGATCGTCTACATAAAAGAGATGGTTACCTTTCACTTTTTCAATGTCGTACCCACATCCTCTGCTATTAAGCATGGTGCTAAATGGTGTCAGAGCCAAACAGAACAGCAGTGGTGATAGTGAGTCGCCTTGATAGATTCCACTTTTGATAGTGATCGTTGTTGTTTTTAGTGTTCCTGCTGCGTGGCTTAGGATCATTGATGTTTTCCAATTCTTCATGGTGTGTTTCAGGAAGCTCCATAGTAGTGGTAATATCTTGTAGATCTGCAAAGTATTTAGTATCCATGGATGAGAACACAATCAAACGCTTTTCTGTAATCAATCCATGCTGTACTGAGGTTTTCCTTTCTTTGCTTGCAGTCTTCATGTGCCATCCTTTTTATAAGGAGCTGATCTTTGCATCCATAGGATCCTTTTCTACATTCTTTCTGCTCTTTTGGTAATAGTATTTGTTTCCAGATGATGATAAATCCGACTTGTTATTATGGATGGCATGAGTTTATACATGGTAGACAAACAGGTTATTGGTCTGTAGTTCTTTGCATCTTTTGTTTCCTCGGTCTTTGGGAGGAGATACGTGATTCCTCGCGTCATCCATTCAGGACATGTTTCTGGGTTCTTGAGGATATCATTCAGACTCTTTGCAAGGTTGACAAGGTCTCCGTGCAAAGCTGCAAAGTGATGTTTTTAAGCCAGAAGTAGTGTGAATTTGTTCAAGACCAGGAGATTTCCGTTCCCTGCTTTTGTTAACTTTGATGGATACGATTTAGTCTACTTGTGTAATGTTACTCCATGTCTGCTCTTCGATCTTTTGGTCAGTTTGGCTTTCTGTTCTTTTTATCCATTCTGCTTGCTCGTTATAGCTTTTCTTTTGCTCTAGATTATCTTTCCAGAATTCCTCAATTTTCTCGAGCAGCATCGGTGGTTTTTCTACCATGACCTGCCTTTTTCCAAGTTCCCTGTATAAATTTCTTAGTTTATTATATAATTACCAATGAAATATCTATTTTTCTCTATTCCGAAAAATTGATATCTTCACACGTGAAAATAACATGTTATTTTCACGTGTGAAGATAACACCATTGCGATGACTATTCAAAAATACACGGAAATAATTGCCTGAAAAAGCCAAAACATACTCCATTGATAATTATATAATAAACAGAATATTACATGGGTGCTTGGAGATACCAAATTTATCTTCTCGTGTTGAAAATCTCTCACTCGTTCGCTGCGCTCACTTGTGAGAGATCTTTTCAACACTCGAAGATAAATTTCGTATCTCCGCGCGCCTATGTAATATCCTCTATGTCTTCTCTAAATATTTTTCTGTTTAAGAAATACGTACATACATAAAAAACATGAACTCGTTAATGCTGTTCAGTTAAGAATAATCTAAGAGTTAACTTAATTGAATCTCAGATATGACAATTGAGTTATCTATAGATTCACATTATATCGTATCTTTGTAAAATTCATTAATAATGCATGAGGTAATTACCCAGTGAAAGACCTGGATTCAGGTCACGTGGATGGTTTGTAATTCTCGATACAGGACGTGTGAAACTTAAAGCACGGGGAGGGTTGAATAGTCAGCAGGGAAAGGCTGGGGTTGATGAATTGTAAATAGTATGCTTATTAATATGATTAACTTTTATAAAAAGATCTCTAACCCGCCTAATTAGTATTCTTAACTTTTATAAAGATCTCTAACTCGCCTAATTAGTATGCTTAACTTTTATAAATAGTCGTGTTCTTTGAAATTCTACAAGGTTTATTAATCAATAAGTTTGTACATGAATACATGCCAATATTATAGATATTACTTATTCGCGTACCCAAAGTTGATATTGCAGTTGTTAAATACTGAACTTGCACAAAAATTATTAATATTACTGCTCAACGAATCCTCTGAAATAAATATTTTTCCACCTAAATATAAAATGCGATTTAAGGCAATTCATTTAAAACACCCAATAAATTTACTTGCCTCTTGTCAGCTTTATTGAGAACGTTCAATGCATTCTCTCCTCTCGTCTCACTTAAATGTCGGTTAATCGCACAAATTACCAAATAAAGCGTTTTAGGTGGATAACGCTCTCCATTTTTCTTGGCCACTTCGCCAACGAACTTACACAACCAAAAGTTTAAGGTATTTGGCAACATGTGCTCCAGATTAACGGTCAGATCTTGAACGTCATCACCTTTGAGACCGGCCACTCCAACGTCTTCTAACATTGCTAATTTATTTGGCCGTTGTTCCTGCCATTCCTCGAAAACTTTTATGCCCCATTTAGTGTTGTATTGAGTAGCTTTTGGAGTAGCTTCCGACACTAAACTGGACTCTTCTTCTTTACTCTTTGCAGAGCGAAACCGATCAGCCATGTTTCTACTACAACCTCTCTATGAAAATGAACTGCTAAATTCAGTGTTCAATATTTCGAAACTCCTTTGGGAGAACTCATTCCGGCAACTAAGCCATGAAAGAATTTTGTTATTATCAATGAATAATATGCTATTCAATTTCGTCATACAATCAACTAAGTCCTCATTTGTTAATAACATTTCAAAACTCATGAATTATTAATTCATTTCACAAGTAAGATAAAATATGAGCGGGAGACCTTTATGGGCTTTAAAACACTCCTACCCGTTTTTTAAACGCTACATATTCATTTATATAATATAGCTTTATATATTAACATTAAAGATCAATTTATATATATAAAATAATTTGTTGTCCCCTTGTTCAGTGTATTTGTAAATTAATTGTTTGAGTAGGTGGCTGTTGACTCGAAAGTGTATACTACTTCAACAGCCACACACACATATAATATCTTTGACTGCTTATTTATTACGTACGAAAAAACATTATGTAATTTAATTTTGTGAAATATAATTTGTAGTTATATTTATTGTGTGTGGATAAACTTCAGACTTGCTTACTTCTCTTTTCAAATCTTCGTATTCTTTGTGCTTTAGCTTGTATTTGCTGCTTGAGTTGTTCCATTACTTCAGAGATTTTGTTGGAGCTAATTAGATACTTCGCCATGGTTCTTTCTTTTCCTATCAGATTATTATTGTAAGGCAGTATAATACGCACGAATGCCTAGGTTACTGCAGTGACTGGGCGTGAGATCACGTGGCCAGTCACTGGAATCTCTTTAAACAAAACCTAATAAACTCTAAACTAAAACTTACTGAGTTAAGATAATCAGAAATGATAAATGATAAATAATTCTATGGAAATTATCGAAATATATATCAAATGCAATGTCTCAAAGTCCTGTTGTTTGCCTATCTAGAAATAGATATATATGTTGGCTCAGTGTTCAGTGTTCAGTGTTCAGTGTTCATGGTCTAAGATCTTCATGCTCCTGGCTATATTTAGTGTACTTGTTAGCATTTCTTTTTGCATCTTCTTCAGCACTAATTTGTTCTTTTCTCTTCTCTAAGCTTTGTACTGACCGCATTACATCTTTCGAATATTATTATTATTATTGTTATTAGAGCGAATTCGTATATCACACTTTAGCATGCTAATGAGGTCTGCTAATATTCAAATACAAAAACAATAATTAAAAAAGACACGAATTGGAAAGACTACACAACTTTATGACGTTATAGGGAAGCTTAGAGCATTTTATATCTATTATTTTATTAACAAAACATGAAAGTTTCAATTCATTCAAATAAGTCATTCTACATTTTTTCGACGTATTTCTACAGTTTTTACTTGAAAAGTCTCTCTGTTTAGGGTTTTGTTCCGTTCTGATCACTGATGTTTTTGTCTACTTTCAGAAAAAGCTGATTGACATTCTCCATCGTGCTCATAGCTTTTTCGCACACCTTTGCATGTGCGAGGTTAGCTTCTTTCGCTTTGTCTACTTTCCTCTTCTTCTGAGCAGAAGCGGTATCTCAGATATGGAGACACCCACGTTGGCTGCAGCCTATCTGTGTTGAATTTACGACATTTTTGGCTGAAAGACGCATACGGTTGTTCCAAAGACTGCACTGAGAACTGCCCATATCCTCTGCACGGTAAAAGTGAAACAAAAGTCTTGATGATAGTGAAAGGAAACTTGAATCATTGCAGCAAACTTTGTTCTACTCAACAAGCATGTAGTTTAAAACGGGTTGACTTTAATTTGCTTAGTAAATGTTTGAAGGACAAACAACGCCTGTTATGTTTCTATTGTACTGAGCTGAAATTAGGCACATAAATTGTGTTCATTTGAAAATATCTAAAGAGATTATTTAACAAATCGATAATTAAAACACTTATTTTGTTAGCATATACATTTATATGATATTTGGGGTTTGGAATGGTTACGTTTTGTGGGAGTATTTGCAAGGATATATTTGGTTCGTTAACAGCTCATTTGAATATTAGCAAAATTCATTAGCATGTAAAAGTGCGATATACGAATTCGCTCTATTATCATCATCATCATCATTATTATTATGGCAAGTTTTATTTTTCTGTATATATCATGTTTACATTGACCAGCGGACTAAGTCTAAGCTGGTTACATTCATCATTTTTTACAATCCTTTCTTCAGCTTATGCATATTCATAGAACTTCTTGACTATTTAACGTTCTGGCTTAAAATCCATTTCTGGCATCGTTCTATAAGGCCCCGTCCACGCGTATCCGGGAATTTTTGTATCGCGGAAAATGTTTGCGTCCACACGCAGCGTATTCGAATCGTTTTCACCGTCCACACGTGTCCGTTTTCGTAAAATTTGCGGATACGGACACAATAACTTGCGGACACGTGTGGACGCAACCCATATCCGCAAAAAAATATTGGCGGATACAAAAATTTCCGGATACGTGTGGACGGGGCCTAATAAAGTTCACTTTCCTATTTGTAATTGTTCTTAGGTCTTGTCCTGCGAGAAAGTCAATTATTATCTGATTTACACTTGAGCTTTCGCACTTTTTTTTGATGCCTGCACGTAGTTCCGTGTATTTTTCTTGTTTTTCAACAATTATTATCATCATCATTACTATTATCATTATCATTATTACTATATTATTATTATTATTACTATTATTATTGATTTACACTCTAGCTTTGCTTTATTTGCATTATTCAACAAAATTCAAAAAAAAAAAAAAAAAAAAAAAAAAAAAAAAAAAAAAAAAAGACAATTTGTTTCTACCGTAAATCCGGCATTGAGGGTCGATGAGTCCCTTTTTTCCAGATTTCTGGACCCTCCCCTGAGAGGGTTTTTTAAAATTTGGGGGGGGGGGGGGGGGGGGACTTTTAATAGACCTTTTATTAACGGTTAGGCGTTTGTTTTGCCCAAATTAGACCTACTGTCATTACTAGTTGTTTCACGCCCAAGCTAAAGAGGTCTATTAGATTTTACGGTGATACGACAACTACCGGAGCTAGTTGCACAGTGTTTTTGCTTCTCAAAACAAACGGCCATTCAGCGGGGCTACACCAATAAGCCTTTGCGAGCCGTTGTTAATAGAGCCCGCGGACATAGGCCAGCAGTATAGTTCCATGTTGATCCAAGATGGAGGTTCGAGTGTCTGGTCCTGTTTTGTCTTCTTTATTCCTAGAACTGGCAAATGGCAAAGGAGACTTGGTGAGTCCTAAAAGGAAGCCATGTTAGATTCTACAGAGACCTAATTTGTTAACGGAGTTTTGATTGTGTTCCAGGAAGGGTTCCTGTTGGGGGACACTAGCGGAAGAACTGTCAACACAATCAGTGATTCTTCTTCTCAGCATTTGAGTTTTGAACGAATCGCAAGTAAGTGCCAGTCAAATTAATCTAACTAAACCAATGATTATAACAATTTCTGATGCAATCGTTTAAAAGCTTTATTTTTATGTCAATTTTGCTGCCGTTTCTTTTATAGCCATTCAAGGATTTATCCCGCGAGAAAGAGCTTTCAGGTACGTTCTGTCAAGCATTTCCTGTTGAAAGAAAGAAAGAATTATACACTCTTTTATATAATTATTTACTCTTTTACTCTGTCGACTTATTATGATATATTCCTAACTAAAGGAAATACTTTTTTTATTTTAAAGCCTGATAAACTTTCGCGAGATTTAGTTTAATAATGCACGAGGCACAGACTTCATTTTAGCTAAAGTACTAGTTATTAAATATAAACGAATAGGTGGTAGTTGGCTTTTTTACTTCCACGATGACAGTAAGGGATATTTTGTGCTTGTATGTACTAGTGTGTCAATGAATACCTGTTTCAACATGCGGAGTTCATAGGTTATGGTAGGAATCCATGGGTGATAGTAGGAGTTAACAGTTTTAAAATTCACCTATCAATGTAAGTCCGGTGGGGAGGGTTATACGGGCAAGGGATGAGAATTTGTCAAAGATCATTTAAAAAATTTAAATGCCCCAGGGTGGGGAAGAAATTGTCATTCAAATGGCACAAAATAACCCCACCAAAATAACCAAAACCTATGCAGAAAGAATAGTAATTATCATGAGAATAGATGGGCAAAGAGTTTCATATAAATAAAAAGAATCAAACTGTATGCTAAGCAGTAATAAATAGAAAGTTTATTTTTAAAGATTTTTTTCCTTGCAGTTTTTACGACAGTGTGGGAAGTATTGACAAGAAAAAGATTGAAATACTTCTTGGAAAAAATAAGGAGGTACTGTATAAAAAGTCTTTTTAAACTTATAAATTGGAGTAACTCTGCTGACTAAAAGTATTTAGCAGAAACTTTTTGAAAACTTTGGTCTTTAATGCTGATTAGAGATTTAGACATTTAACTGCCACCAGGTTGGCTAAGTTGGTTGAGCATCAGATTTTCGTGCGGGACGTCGTAGTTCAAGTCCCAGCCAGACCAACACTTAGAGTCTTATTTAAAATAACTGAGGAGAAGGTGCTGCCTTTGTAATAACAATAATTGTTATATTACAAATAATAATTATTAATACAAATGGATAGACCTTCACATGGCTCGGATGACCAGGTAAAATGGCAGTCTCCTCTCTCCACACTACCTCACCCTTCAGGGGAGGGATACAAAAGAACCACTGAGGACATAAACAAACCCTTGCAGTGACCACCCTCAGTGTCTGGCCTTTACTAATGGGTTGGGTATGGTGATTTTACGGGGTTGGAAATTGGTGCAATGTACCTCGAAGGGGACACTGAGCCCTATTGTGCAGCACCAGCTTGCGGGCAAATTGTTTGAAAGCTTGAGAATAAACTTGTCATTGGCTATAATTATGGTGTTATTAGAGCAGACTTCTAACGATGTGACTGGTGTTGTTTGGTTTTAGAATGTAATTGGTTGGTATAGATATAGAAGAAACACACAGTCTTTTGTTTCCATGAGGGAAAGACATGTTCATCATAATCTCATCAGGGAAATCAATTTTACACCAGCCAAGGGTAAGCTTTAAGAATATCTCACAACCAAGAAAAATGGGCTGGTCTCATTCAAAGTTTAATTATTAACCCTTGGATTCCTGGACATTTTGAGGTTTTTTAGTGTTTTTCTGAACCTAAACATTTTGCTAGCCCTAGCAAAATGTTTGCAGTATGGATTAAGAGAAAATTCTTTCATATTCAAGGGATGAGCGCCAAAAACTATTTTCTTGAAGAAAGGCTGTTGTACAAGGCTAAAATCTTGTTATTTAGAAAGTTTAACTTGTTTGGAAGTGGAGATGGCCAATGAAGTGGAATCAAAGTGTTAACCCAAAGCAAAAATTTGAATCGAAAATAATGTTTAGGCCTTCATTTGCTTATTTCCCCTACATTTTCTATAAAAAAAACTTGACAAAGCTACAATCTAACACAAATGCAACAAAACATCTTTGTACAATTGAAAATACCGCTTCAAACAGGCATTTTATCATGATACATCAGTTTCTAACTGTTAAAAAAAAGGGTTTTGAGTGTTAACCCAAAACGAAAATTGGGATCAAAACTCATGCGAAAGTCTAGCTTTTGGCGCTTTTTGCCATTATTGCTAGTTATTGAAAATAATTTCCTCTTAACATTTTCAGTGTTTTCTGCAAATAAGGCACAAACTTCATCAGTGTATGATGTTCCATTAGAATTTTTAAATGCTTTTCATAAGAAATAAATGATTATTATTAGTTACTATTAAATATTACATTATATATAACTATTTTTTATCATTTATTATCCTACAGAATTCATTTTTATTATTTTTACTGCATCCACATCAGCTGGGATGTCTGTTCACTCCTTTGACTATAACATTGTTTCGTCTAGTCATGTAATGGGGTGAGTACCATATTTGTTTTAGTATATCATGACTGATAAATGCAGAGCATGAAGCAACCAGAAGGCAGAAGTCATCCACATTGTGAATCTGCCAACTATAGTAATGCAAAACTCCATTCAATTTAATTCCATAGCTCAACATAAATGCATGAGCCGATTGGCTAGACCAACTATTTTTTTCAAAAAAGCAAAGAAAAATTTTACATGTACTCCCAAAAATGCATGAGCTGATTGGCTAGACCAACTATTTTTTTCAAAAAAGCAAAGAAAAATTTTACATGTACTCCCAAAAATGCATGAGCTGATTGGCTAGACCAACTATTTTTTTCAAAAAAGCAAAGAAAAATTTTACATGTACTCCCAAAAATGCATGAGCTGATTGGCTAGACCAACTATTTTTTTCAAAAAAGCAAAGAAATATTTTACATGTACTCCCAAAAATGCATGAGCTGATTGGCTAGAGCAACTATTTTTTTTTAAAAAAGCAAAGAAAAAATTTACATGTACTTCCAAAAATATAGGAATGTTCCTGAAAATTTGAGGAAATATGAAAATACAGGGAGCATGTGCTGTTTTTTTGTCCTGTTGTTGCACCCATAAATCTTAAAACTCATAAAGCTAGTCTATTTTCTACTACCTTTTTGCTATTGTTTTTATTATACAATTTGATTGTTTCTCTCTGTTTAAGTGGTTGCACTGTAATGTATGTTTGCACATTATAATACAGTTAGCAGCTTCCATATTGAGGAAGAGATTGTTTTGTATGGGAATGGCTAGTGCGATACTGTAACTTTATTTCAAGAGGGTACATGTAATGTGTGTTTACTGAGTTGTGTTGCATTTGTCGTTACAGCACTTTTACAAACCATGAGATGAAAGTAGTTAATTTGGGTGACACATGCCACTCTGAGTACAGGTTACAGCCAGAAACAATAAGAACCCCATCAAAAGTATTTACAGACGTTATAAATATATACAGGCAAGTGTTGTATTTGTGCACTGAACACATGCAACTTGTAAGAACACGTCTTGTGGCCTTGAGGTGTGCATTTCATTATGTTGAAGTAAAGGTTATGTATTTAGCTGGAAAACTATTCAGTTCTCACAACTCAGATTGTGTAGTTCCAGAAATTATCCATACCCATCTCACAGAGGAATTTGGAATTTCCAAAGGGTGGGGGTCAGAGAAAGAACAAAAATTACAGAGTTTGTATGAAAGAAAATTGGAATATCTGGGGGTAATGAGGGGGTCTTTAAAAAATTCCTCTATTTGGGGATATGGATAATTTCTGGAGTAACACATTACAGAGAAATGTAGGGGTAAAAGATAATATTATATAAACAAGCAATTTTAATAATAATTATAATGATTGCATTTAGCTAATAGACCTATTGATTAATAGGCCCTTTGCAGCTCAGTAATCACGTGATGATTAATTCACTGAGAGCAAACAAATGAACACCTTGATTCCCATGGGTGAAATATACTGGTGAGCAAACAAGATTTCTACAACCTGTTTCGAGAGATTTTAATCAAACTGCATTTGGTAACACACTGGTTACACATTGTTTCATTCAGTTCTTTACTAGTAGCTAAAAAGAATTACCAATTGACACATGACCCTTAACTGCGAAGGGCCTATTATTTAGGGGAGTCTTGATGTAAGTAGATAGTGATATATTTTGAGTGTTTTACTTAATTTTACATGTTAAAATGTTAGTAATTACAAACGTAGAAGAAAGGTACAGCTGTAATTTTTAAGGTGGCACACAGTTTTTTTTCACCATGGGTTGTTGCTAGCTTCACATCAAGGTTTCATAGTGAAAAAATGTCTCAATTCCAGGGGCAGCGAAACCGGGGGGGCATGTGCCCCCCCCAAAATATTGGTTCTTAGTCATTGTTTTACGGAGAATGCGTCTGCAATCAAACAAAACATTGTCATTATCACATAGCGTTAAATATAATTTTCAGTGCCCCCCCCCAAAGATTTTTAGCTTCTGCCGCCCCTGAATTCCTTTCATACTTTGACACCAAGTTTGCAACATTAGATTGAAGTTTTATTTGTCACTGGTTTCCCAGCAACTGTGCTCTGCTAATAAAGCACAATTCTCAACCAATCAGAGCAAGTGTACTAAGCTAACATATTGACTAACATATTAATCTTTCCTAAACCAGAGAAGACTTTATTGACAAGGATGGATGCTTACAACAACCATTAGCTACACATTCAATGTGTATTTCTTTAATGACCAAAATGAAGGTACAGTGTACATAAGTTAATTTACTAGATACAAACAAAAAATCTTTTTTTTTGTTGTCATAAAGAAATCACCCCCTTGTACCCAGGGCTTAAGATAATGGCTGGACATCAGACAATGTCCGACCAGAAATGGGACTTGTCCAGTCAAATCTTTGCCTCGCTGGTCATTTTGAACAGTAATGTTGAGCCAGGAATGAGGTTTGACTTAGCTAACTAATTTGACCTGTTGTCTTTATCATTATTTTAAACCCTGGAACCATTCTCGGCAGTTGAGATCCAATAGACCCTTATGATAAATCCCACATTGCTTTATTTTATGTGCTTGACAATAGATTTAATCTTTCCAATTTCATTAAAAAAAAAAAAAATTGAAAAAAAAAACTTGAATTCAAATTCGGAAAATAAGGCATTGCAGAAACTATTAGAAAGGTTTATATTGTGTGTAATGTTGCAGTCATAGTTAATTTGTTATTAGTTTATAATGAGAATGAATATTATTGCTTACAGGAGCTTCTAACAGAAGTTAACAATAGTGAATCCACTGTTGGTGTAATGACAGAACAGGTTCAAATGTTGAGGGAGAATTTGGAACAAAAGAAAAGAGAAATATGCATAAAACTGGGTAAGTACAATTTGTAGGGTACTTCATTAACGTTGCTTCTCAGAAAAAATATACTTTTAGGCAGAACTAGCCTCATCTCTCTCTCTCTCTCTCCCTCCCTCTATCTCTCTTCATCTTTCTCTCTCTCTCTCTCGTTCTCTCAATTTTTTTTTCTAACTTACGCTAACAATTTACCACATTGTCTAAATTTTTCAACTTCGAGGACGTTTGCTGATGATAATACAATTTACTATGGCTAGAATTGGTAGCCAGTCTTTTCGATCCACAGTCTTTTCCATCCAGGTCTTTTCAATCTACATAATTTATATTCACAATTCAATTACTGTAATGTGGTTTGGGATAATTCAACAAAGGGTTTAATAGCCAATAAGCTGCAAAAATTACAAAACAAAGCTGTGGAACTTTCTCTCGACAGAGGTTAAACATTCTAAATCATTGTCATCATTTAGAAGTAAGATTTGAAACTGTTCAATTCTTGTCAACAGTTCTACATGTAGTTAAGCTTTTTAAATTGTAAATTACAATTTTATCATATATAGTTATTAATTTATTTATACTATAGTTCTTTTCTATATGTATAGTATGTGTACAACTTTTATGTAAACCAGTTGTAAATAAAGATCATTTATTCATTCATACTTCATTTTCTTCAGCCAACCTGCACTGATTTTTTGATTTATCGTGTGCTTCATTTATGCTCAGTCTAATTTTGGTTGTGACCCTGAACACCATTGTTTTTTAAGCCTCGATCATATTTTTTTACATGACTTTAGGGGGGTGTTAAGAATTATTCTGGACATTTCAAACTTTCACTTGCCCCCCCCCCCCCCCCCCCCCCCCCCACTCTGCCATACATTATGAACACAGCCTAAGTATCTTAACAACCCTAAATTTAAATTTGGATTTTTGGACTAGCCTAAATATACACATGATTTGAACAAAATCATCATAAACTTAGCACAGAAATGTCCCATATTAAGATCTTGTACAATTCCACATTGTGAAAATGTTAGAAATACTAGAAACCAACCATTACAATAATTTACACCAGATTTTTAATTACGAACTGCTTTGCAGGTAAGAAAGTCCAAGAACATCGTTATAAATTTAACAGCAACTGAGAAAAGTATTCTTCAAATGAAAATGAATACAAAGCATATGTTGTTTTGGAATATTTTTTAAATACGTAGATTTCGGATTTCAAATATTATGAATTTCTACATACTAGCTATAGTATATTAGACTGTAAAGGACTTTCACATATAAATATGCTTGACAGTGAAGGTCTTTCACATATAAATATATTAGGCTGTGAAGGTCTTTCACATATAAATATGCTTGACAGTGAAGGTCTTTCACATATAAATATGCTTGACTGTGAAGGTCTTTCACATATAAATATGTTAGGCTGTGAAGGTCTTTCACATATAAATATGCTTGACAGCGGCGGTCTTTTACATATAAATATGTTAGGCTGTGAAGGTCTTTCACATATAAATATCTTTGACAGCGAAAGTCTTTCACATATAAATATTGTTTCTGTTGAACACCCATGTTTTGAACACAAACATGAATTATATGTCGGTATCTTGTCATATTTATCAAGAATTGTTCAAAATTGCAATAAAAGTAGAAAATTAATAAAGGAAAACTCAATGTAATGGAATTTTGTACATTTTTTCATAAAAAAATCCATGATGATAAGTAAAATGTTGTAAAAGCTGAAAAATGTACATTTTAATAAAGAATATCGATCCTGAATTTAAGGTACATTCTGTTTTGTTCATTTAACCATATACATAATCATGTTTCTTATAAATTTGTTTAAATCATGTGTATGTTTAGGCTAGTCCAAAAATCCAAATTTAAATTTAGGGTTGTTCTTACAATCAATAGTTTAAAAACCATTGTACAGTAGAAAGATTTAATCAATGATGGTATAATTTTAAAGAAATTCTAACTTCTGATTATTTTGTCTGTACATTTTAGAGCAAAAAAGGCTGCTTGAGCAACATGAAGTACAAACAGCTGATCTGATTCAAATTACACAAGATAGTACCAAAAAAACAGAAAAACAAATGTCGAAATCAAAGCAGAAGCATGCTGGAAGGTCTGGTGCTAGCAAAACACATAGTCATTCACACAGAAGAGAGGTAGAACACATGGACACTTCAACAAGTAATAACTTAATTGATTTTAGTGATGGAATGAATGTCAATCGACCATCACACAAGACTGCGCTAAACCAACGTCAGTCTCTTGGAAATGACTACCAGAATACCAGGAAAGATGTTGCAGCTTCACTTGATGTAGATGATGATGAAACTCAGGACTATAGCTTGCCTGATGACAAATGTAATCAAGGAGTATCTACACTAGGAGAGCAAGCATTATTAGATTCTCCAACTTACTAAAATCAGCATCATCTGCTATTAATGGTATTTGTAATTTTGTAGTTCCATAAGATGTCCATACCTTGTTCAAGAATAGGGGAACTTTTAAGTGGTGCAGCAGGTTTTTTTTCGGGGGGTGTAGTGCTTCCTCATGTATTTACATGTACATGGGTCAAATCAACAACAATTTCTTTGTAGCAAAGATGGGTATTTTCTAGAGATACGCAAAATACATGAAATGGTAGTAACTGTACCCTTAGAGTTGGTAGTAACTGTACCCTTAGAGTTGGTAGTAACTTACAGTGTGACTATATCAACCAAGGCCACCCAAACAAATTTTAAATCAAATCCACAATACAACTCACATTTTTAACGCTGCATAACAGATGAATTAGTGAATTCTGGGTTTTAAACTGTTTCTCGTCCACTCCTTATCATACACACACTCGTATAAAGTAAAACATGATTTTAAAGAGGGAAATGCGAAAATTTGTACAGATTCTATTGTTTAAATACTCGATCGTGATTGGCTAATTTGTATGAAAATTTGTCTTGGTGGCCTTGGTTGGTGTAGTCGCACTGTAATACTTCATAGATGGAAAGGTTTTCACAATTATGTGATAGAAGCCATGTTGGATGGTAGGAAGGATTAGAAGCCATTTATTTTAATAAATGATATTCAAATATTGCAGATTTTTCAATAGTTGCCCTCTGTAAAGGAGACTACCCCCTGTATCACCATCATTCCTTGTTGTAGTTCTGACCAGAAGATTAATGAAAAGCTGGTGCTGATAAACTTGAAAACAATTTAAAAATGAGAAAGAAAAAACACTAAAAATTCCTTTTGGTTCTGAATTTTTCATACTTTTGAACAACTAGCGCGGCTCAGTTGGTTACTGCACAGCCTTCAGAGCTAGAGGTCTAAGATTTGATCATTAGAATCCCCCCCTGATATGTGGGGCTTTGAGGGGATATATTACCTAGGATACCTTAGGATTTATCATTATGTGGGGGATTCACACACTTTGTCATCCCTGCCAAAGGAATGTGGGGCATTAGGTGGGATTCATTTAATTCAAAGATGCTGGTCATTGATCCCACAAAAAATTCTGGGTCGCAGCATTTTACAAAACTAGTTAAAGAATATGTTGCCAAGCCAAATTTAGTTGGCCCATATGGTGGGGCATTTGTCAGTTTTAGTTCGCTATTCAATACTAATCCCCTCATATATCCTGGGGTGGTGGGTAGGGGTTTACTTTGACTTGTACACTACTATTATGGACATGCCCACACAACCAGCTTTATTTACTACCAAATGATTGTAATGTTTAGCTCAGCTGGGCAACGGAAACTTTTACAAGAAATGGATCACCTAATATTTAGAAAATAACTTAAATTGCTACCCAAAAATGATTTCATAGATTTTGCTGGTTTCAAAATTCTATAACTTCAAAGCCACTGAAAATATCTTCCGAATTTTTCATCTCATATTTTTCTGTTTTTTATATTTCATGGCATTTACTGCAGTCACTGTCCAAATATATCAGACAGTACATGCTGTACAGAATTAAAAATCATATTTTAACAACTGGCTATTTTTTTTTTGTTTATTCAGTACAAGCTCTTTGTACATGAAGTTACCAAAGACTAAATTATGTACATATTGAGTTCTACTGTTACAGGGTGAGGTTTTATCAATGAAAATGTAAGATGAATTCAAAATAATTTTGGATCGTTATGATACTCCAGGTATTTCATAGTGATTGGCATGAGACCTAAAATAAAAAATAATTCCAAATCAGTTGTGACCAAGATGGATTTTTAAATCTGGAAATGATCTTTTCCTTGATTTTTCCATCAAGTTCTCTTACTATTGCCCATTATTACTAGCCTTATAAGCCTGTAATTAATATAATGTTATTTACTATAACTAGTAGTTGAAAGATGAAGTTGCTTTAGAATTCCAAGGGTTTTGCTCTCATTGGTGAATGATTTATACAAAATCAAGAACTCTAAATAGTAAGAGAACAATTTTATGAAAAACTATTAGTTGGAGTACACTGTAAAACTCAGGTGAGATTTTTTTGCCAATATTTTTACATCAAGGTTTTTACGAGTGTGATGTACTGTCAATGTGAAATTTTTTATGAAAAACTCTTAGCTGGAGTACACTGTAAAACTCAGGTGAGATTTTTTTGCCAATATTTTTACATCGAGGTTTTTACAAGTGTGGTGTACTGTCAGTGTTATGGATGGTTTTATGACGGACGTTTTTAGCATGCTATATCACTTACAAAACCCAGCTAAGTGAGTTCCAACTAGCTGACCATGCAAGTGGAATTATGATCTGATTAATGATCTTACATTTGACATTACTTATAATCCTGTTACCCTCGGAAATGCACTACAAAATTACTGCTTACCCATTGCTCTTGCTCTTTTGATAGTCTTGGTGATTTCCATCTGTCTTTTGTTACATAACCCTGAAAGCACAATGAAGAAGGCATAAAGAAAGTATGTGTTAAAAGCAAGTAAATATCATAGAGTGCAAACCACATTCATGAAATAGTATAACTAATTAGTACAAAATAGCACCTATGAAATAATTGAAAATAAAATAAAAATATGTGTTTAGTGCTATTTATTTTTTGTGCTATTTCATGGATATATGACACTATATAGACCCTTTTCAAGTTCCAAATTACCGCTGTGTTCCTTGATTACAGACTCATTTACTCAGGCTTAGCCTTGATTTTGTGTAGAATATTCATGTGTCTCAGTCAAGGTCCGTCAAATTTCAAAGTGTTTGTATTGTTGGAGTTGTGCATTCGTCTTTACTGTTGATATCTGTGAATATTGATAATACACTGATGCCAGTCTAAGCCTGAGTAAATGAGTTTGTAGTCAAGAAACACAGCAGTGATTTGGAACTTGAAAAGGGTCTACTGCACTCTACTCAGCAATACTAGTACTACATAGATAACAACTGTGGAGAATTTGGGTGGACATAGGTTAGGTGGATATCATTTCATATCATTGGTGGATAATATGTTTAGTGTATGTGAGTGTGTGTGTGGAGGGGGGGCATTGTATTTCCTTAATTATACCTGTTACTTGACGTCCATATATACGGCCAGTATGTGGTGATACAAACTGTGACAACAGTCTTACATTCTAAAAATATAAAATTGGCATAACTTAGCAAACTTTCCATATGAATCATGGTTTATTTCACTCTTTCTGTGTGCTTGCTTTGATAAAAGGTGATTTAAATTATTAGAGGTGCTTGGTAAAGTATGAGGTGATAGGTACAGGTGTAAAGTATGAGGTGCTTGGTACAGGTGTACAGTATGAGGTGATAGGTACAGGTGTACAGTATGAGGTGATAGGTACAGGTGTACAGTATGAGGTGATTGGTACAGGTGTACAGTATGAGGTGCTTGGTACAGGTGTACAGTATGAGGTGATTGGTACAGGTGTACAGTATGAGGTGATTGGTACAGGTGTACAGTATGAGGTGCTTGGTACAGGGTGTACAGTATGAGGTGATTGGTACAGGTGTACAGTATGAGGTGCTTGGTACAGGTGTACAGTATGAGGTGATAGGTACAGGTGTACAGCATGAGGTGATAGGTACAGGTGTACAGTATGAGGGTGATAGGTACAGGTGTAGCAGTATGAGGTGATTGGTACAGGTGTACAGTATGAGGTGATTGGTACAGGTGTACAGTACGAGGTGATTGGTACAGGTGTACAGTACGAGGTGATTGGTACAGGTGTACAGTACGAGGTGATTGGTACAAGGGGTACAGTACGAGGTGATTGGTACAGGTGTACAGTACGAAGTGATTGGTACAGGTGTGCAGTACGAGGTGATTGGTACAGGTGTGCAGTACGAGGTGATTGGTACAGGGTGTACAGTACGAGGTGATTGGTACAGGTGTACAGTACGAGGTGATTGGTACAGGTGTACAGTAAGAGGTGATTGGTACAGGTGTACAGTATCGAGGTGATTGGTACAGGTTAGTACTAGGAGTGATTGGTACGAGGGTACAGTATAGTATTGGTACAGGTGTACAGTATGAGGTGATTGGTACAGGTGTACAGTATGAGTTGATAGGTACAGGTGTACAGTATGAGGTGATAGTTACAGATGTACAGTATGAGGTGATTGGTACAGTATGAGGTTATAGGTACAGGTGTACAGTATGAGGTGATAGGTACAGATGTACAGCATGAGGTGATTGGTACAGGGGTACAGTATGAGGTTATAGGTACAGGTGTACAGTATGAGGTGATAGGTACAGATGTACAGTACGAGGTGATAGGTACAGATGTACAGTATGAGGTGATTGGTACAGGGGTACAGTATGAGGTGATTGGTACAGGTGTACAGTATGAGGTGATAGGTACAGATGTACAGTATGAGGTGATTGGTACAGGTGTACAGTATGAGTTGATAGGTACAGGTGTACAGTATGAGGTGATAGTTACAGATGTACAGTATGAGGTGATTGGTACAGTATGAGGTTATAGGTACAGGTGTACAGTATGAGGTGATAGGTACAGATGTACAGTATGAGGTGATTGGTACAGGGGTACAGTATGAGGTGATAGGTACAGATGTACAGTATGAGGTGATTGGTACAGGGGTACAGTATGAGGTGATTGGTACAGGTGTACAGTATGAGGTGATTGGTACAGGTGTACAGTATGAGGTGATTGGTACAGGTGTACAGTACGAGGTGATTGGTACAGGGGTACAGTACGAGGTGATTGGTACAGGGGTACAGTATGAGGTGATAGGTACAGATGTACAGTACGAGGTGATTGGTACAGGTGTACAGTACGAGGTGATTGGTACAGGGGTACAGTATGAAGTGATTGGTACAGGGGTACAGTATGAGGTGATAGGTACAGGTGTACAGTACGAGGTGATTGGTACAGGTGTACAGTATGAGGTGATTGGTACAGGTGTACAGTAGGAGGTGATTGGTACAGGGGTACAGTACGAGGTGATTGGTACAGGGGTACAGTACGAGGTGATTGGTACAGGGGTACAGTATGAGGTGATTGGTACAGGTGTAAAGTACGAGGTGATTGGTACAGGTGTAAAGTATGAGGTGATTGGTACAGGTGTACAGTATGAGGTGATTGGTACAGGGGTACAGTATATGATTGGTACAGGTGTACAGTATGAGGTGATTGGTACAGGTGTGCAGTATGAGGTGATTGGTACAGGTGTACAGTACGAGGTGATTGGTACAGGTGTACAGTATAAAAGTATTGGTATTGATGATGGGTTGTGGAGAGACAGAACCCCCACTTAAATTGGTACAATGGTGATGCAATTAAACCGTGAAATAAAATCAAACTAAATACTAACTAATAGTATCTATTTAGTGACTAATAGTTCCTATCACTCAACCAGAACATTTATTAAACAAAAGACACAAATGGTCTCTTTACTCACTAAATAGCTACTATTAGTTAGTATTTAGTTTGATTTTATTTCAGGGTGTAATTGCATCCACTCTAAGACACTACTGTTGGTCTAGTTGGTGAAAAAAACAATGATCTGAGCCTGTTATCACAGTCTCACTACCACTTTATGTATGCTACAGTATTTCGTGCACTAAATGCTTGACTCTCATGCTGGTTTAAACAACGAAGGAAAAATAAAGACCTTGGAGAAAAAACCCCATATTAAAAAGGAAGAGAATAAAACATTGAACAAACTCAATTCACATATGGCCTCCACAGGGCTCAAACTAGCTGTCTGACCTGGTGGACTCACAGCCGTGAAAGGCAATGCATTAGCAGCTATGCCACCCTTGCCACCCCTTGAAATTTTATTAATCTATCTAGTTTTCCTAATGCATACTTTTGAGTTAATTGCCAATGTAGTCAAACTCACCAAAATGCTGGTTGAAAAAAACTCAGTTTTAAAAAATAAACATACAGAATTTCTACCATAAAATTAAGTGGAAAGGTTACCCTATTGTTTCATTTTTGTAATGCTTGCTAGTTCTCTCTTTTGCTTCAAGAGTTTTTCCTTCAGAATTTTGTTTGCTTAATTTAAATTGAATCATGAAATAATTTAATTGGGCTATAACTTGATATAATGGGCTATAATGATAATTACAAGTGCTACCTTGAGGAGTCAAGTGGTGTGAGCTTCTAATGTGTAGCTCTCACCAATTATGCCAAACGGGTTCAATTCCCAAGCTTGGTGTCATGTGAGTAGAGTAGTTTGTTGGTTCTCTTCAGTGATTTTCCTCCTGTGGGTTCCCTCCCTGCTTAACCTATTAAATTCGAATTTGATTTTTGAGCTTTCACCTAGCATTAAAGTGCAAATGAACCCTTTGACAATATTCAGTACTGGTTCTGCATAAAGCAAATGGTTGATTGGTAAAATGTTTCTTGATTTGAGTGATGCGTCTCTAAGTTATAAAGGTTTATACTTCCAATGTGTTAATGATGGTGACGTCAGGTAAGGTATTTGAGGGTTTTTGTTGTAACTAGTAATACTAAATGCTGGCCATTTTGAAAATAAAAATTTAAAAATAGCTTTAATATAAACCATGAGTAAAATAATGATGCTTTTTAAATACTGTATCTATGAACTAGTTCAAAGTTCAATTTTGTATATTAAATTAAGCCTTAATAGACGTCACACTCATTAGCATATTTGAAGTATAAACCTTCATAACTTAGAAACGCATCACTCAAATCAAGAAATATTTTTCCATTCAACTATTTGGGAGAGTTCATTTGCACTTTAAGTTTGGGGCTCTGCTTATGTTCACCTTATAATCAATATCAATGTCAATTCTCTTGGGACACAGTACACAGCCAGTTGGTCGATCCTCTTCATCAAGCCTCTGCAAGACAAACATTCAAATCACAACAAGACCCTGGAACAGGGTAGACAGGGATACTGTACCAGGCAATTACATATCAGAGTCTCTAAGAATCTAATGCAGAGAAAATAAATGTCTCTAAATAAAGTTATAGAGCTCCTAAATGTACAATGAAAACCACTTTGGATAAAAAAGTTTGACACATATATATCCATTAGATTGAGTTCCATTTCACTTAGTTTGGCTAAAGAAGTTGCTAAATCTGAAGTTTCATTTACAACAGTAAGATGAGCAAATCCAGGGTTCCCAGCAATTTTGAAAATAGAAATTCCCTGACTTTTCCCTGACTAAAATCGAATCAAATCGACCACGTGATGCCAATGTTGTATCACATGGGCATGTTTTGACGTGGTCGATTTGAAATGTACTTGCGGATAACATAACAGACACTACGAAGGCGATTAAAAAATCACAACTACCTCGGTCTACTGGGAAGAGTAGTAAATGATACTAAATTATTCAATATTTTTTTCATTATTTGAAAAGATTTATCAGTCTATCCGAAAATTGCAAACAGTATGAGTATCACACGGATACTCATGGTTAACTTTAAACAAAATTCCCTGACTTTTCCCTGACTTTAAGTAAAAATCGCAATTTCCCTGACTCAATAAAAAATTCCCTGACTTTTCCCTGACTGTGTTTTCCCCTGACCCCTGGAAACCCTGAAATCGTTGCCCAAGACAAGTTCTCTCAGAATTGCTTCAAATGCCCATTATCCCTGACTCAATATTTTCAGTATTGATTTTACATAAAGTAATAGTTGAAAAAAAGTAAGGGAGGCTTAGTATTATGCTTGCAACATATTGATTTACATAACCCCCTTAAATTAATCAGTTGTCAAGTGAACACCAGAAATGAATTTATAGTAACAAAATAAAGTTTCAGCTCATAAATGGGAGAAATAAAACGGGAGAAATGGCATTAAGCCATTATGAAATCATATAAGTTTAATTAAGCTTAAAATTTTTACACACACACATATATAAATATATTAGGCTTAATTATGAGGTTTTCTCCATGCAGAAAAAGGGTTACGTTACCTCGTATCTAGCCATTAGCTCTAGCTCTCGTTGTTTTCTTAATTTTCTTTTCCTTTCTAGGTAATGATATTTTCCCTCTTGAACTAGAGAAATGAAATAATATTAAACGCATGGTCAGAATACTATCAGAATACATGTGACAAGCATTAACATTTTCCACAAGCGAACAT
Organism: Actinia tenebrosa; assembly: GCF_029948245.1. Classification (NCBI taxonomy): domain Eukaryota; kingdom Metazoa; phylum Cnidaria; class Anthozoa; order Actiniaria; family Actiniidae; genus Actinia; species Actinia tenebrosa. The sequence continues at coordinate 4,097,521 of NW_028292572.1, read as the reverse complement.
GCAAAACACCGACGCTTGTTACCTGGTAAACTAAGGTGGAATGTCCGGACGAATGATGATAAACATCCTATTGAATTCAGCGGATAAATGTTATGAAGAATACTTGTACTTCGAAGACACCTGATGGCCGCCATCTTTACTAAAGCCACAGGAAGACCACGGAATGCCACAGGTAGCCCAAAAACAGTACCCAGGGCCCAAGACTCTGAGCAAAGGTTACTCAAGCCTCAATACAGTCACGTGGACCACAGAGGATGACATCGTGTCTATAGATTTTAGATTTAGTAAGGACAAAGACTTTAATGACTTTCATTTTAAGGTATTATCTGTTTCTACAGTTAATTTTAGTAAGCAGGACTATAAATACTTTTAAGCCGTTTTAGACATTTTAGATAGGTTTCAAATTTTTCTTCCATTATTAGATTTTTTAAAATAGATAATTGATTTAGGTTAATGTTTATTTGGTTTCCTTTATATTTTTATTGTATTTGATTTAGATGCACGACCCCCTCATAATCGTACATAAGCGTTAAAGCTTCTGTGGAAAGTTTATGGGTTTACCAAAAAACGTCCTGTCGCGTCTCCCGTACGGGGGATTTTGTCATTGGACCCAGGCCACTACGCTAACGGCTTCAATATTTGGTCCATTCATGCGACGGCCATTTTATGACAGAAGTTTTGAATCTTTCTTCTGGCTGCCGGCTTCTGTAAGTGGTCTTCTTGAATTGAAAATTTATCCTTTCGTTGCCCTGATAAGTTACAAAGCGGGGGAATGCGATTTAATGTCGAAAATTCTGCTCCGCTCATTAGTGGGTCGACTCGATCTAAGGTCTGTCTCCTTTCTTGTCTTCTTCTTTTATGGAAAGTGCTTTAGAGGGGAAGCAAATATCTTTTTAAAATCACTAAAATGGCTTGAAGTTACTACTAAAGACCAAGGACAAAGTGAATTACACTTCATGTGAGTAAATATCTTTTCTTTTTTATTTGTTAAAGTGCCACTACGATGAAATTTCTGACTTGCTTTTTTTGGCCGGATTAAAACTCAAAGGCCTTTGATAGTGAAGTAAAATGTCACTTTCCTTTTTCAAATATCTTTTTTCCTCCAAAAGATACTGTAGTTAAGAAATGACATTTTTCTTGATGACGTCATATTTCTGGGTGTGTCGAAAACCTGGACCTAGGCCATGGCCCTACCTATGGCCCTATCTATGGCCTACCTTTGTTTCCCTTAATTTCCTCTAAATATCAATCTTTTTCGCAGTATTCATTTGCAGAAGCCCTCTGAATGAATCTTAGCTGACAATGGCAGCCCGGCAGCTTTTTTTAGGACCACAGGAAGCCCAAAATTCTATTGTAACTATTCATTTTTTAGCAGCACCCATCTTGACTATTTTATTATGTATAAACGTATTTGGATTTCATGTTAAAAATAGAGTGTTTGGGTTGTGTGGATGATGCATCTCTGTAAATTGCCAAAAGAAGTAATTTGATATATTCATAAAGTAGTGTTATATATGATATTTATACACTTCCTCTTTAGCACCAGACAAACTATAACACAATCAATTTTTAAATATTTAATTTTTATTTTCAAAATGTAGGCATAAACAGTTTGACCTGAGAACCTAACATATGAAAGTTGACAGTAACTTGTTTTTCATTTTTTGAACAAAACTTATAAATGAACAATAAGTCCTGAATACGAACAGGCAATCAATTTCAATATCTTTATTTTTGAAAATACAGGAACAGAAGCAGTTTGAACTGAGAACCTACTGCTGACAGTAATTTGATTTTAAACAAAACTGATAAACAAACTGATAAAGAAATAAATCCTGAACATCAACATACATGTACACCTACCATTGACTAGCAGATATTAAATTTTCGAGCATGTGTCAATGCAATTAAAAGTGTTGTGTAAGAGGTGGATAATCAAACAAATCCATCAGCAAAATTGTATGTAGACTCTTTACTAAAAAATAAATCAATATCACATTACTTTGATTGCAGTTTATCCCAAAAGAGAAATGAAAACAATGAAATATAAACATATGAGCTCACCTCGTGTGCTCGAAAAAGTCAAGAAAGACAAAACTGCTGACTCATCAAAACAACTGGCTCAAATAAATGCACAGCAAGCCCAATATTAGTTACAATAAAAGTTTGGGCTTCTGCCGTGCTATCAAGATAGCTGACAGCAGGATTTTTGGCAATAAATACTGCGAAAAAGATTGATATTTCAGAGAATTTTTGAGAAATAAAGGTAGGCCATATATAGGGCCATAGGTAGGGCCATGGCTGTAGGTTCAGGTTTTCGGCACACCCCATATTTCTCAATACTTCAGCAGCCAAAGATCTTGATAAGCTATATCTCCCAATTTCAATCAAAATCAACCAAATTTGCTAGAATTAAGGTGACTGCCTACTTTTGGAAATTGATTTAAGCTTTTTTTAAAACTTCGATTTTCCAAATTGAAATTTAATGCTGATTCCAAATCTGGAAAGAAAAATAGGGTGTCCCGAGCTCGTTTTCGAGATAATCAGCATTTAATGGAAGCCTACGCACGAGCTTTTGGAGTAAAAATTGCGCCACCAGAAGTGTTTAGAAAAAAATTAAGATTAATAAGATAATTGCTATTTGCAGACTATATGATTGCACGAACGAAGGCTAGTCAATCCTTCTACAATAATACATGGATATTTTCGACAAAAAGACAGAGAGATACATTGATTTGTCATATTTTGTAGTTTCGGTGCTCTTAATAAATTTCATAAAGTCGAACAAAAATCCCTACAAAAATCTATTTTTTCATGTGTTCCTGATTTAAACTTTTCCTAAAATGTTGATATAACCTAGATTTTTAGGAGTTTTTTCGAATGAGCTATTAAAAAACATAGAGTCCTGTGCAAAATTCGAGGGTTTTGCCCTGTTGAAGCTCAAAACGCGTATGGTTCTTCAATAAAATCTTGTAGATTTTTCAGCGGTTTTTGAGCGCGCGCACATCGTGGGCTCAAATCGAACGTTCAAAAGTAGGCAGCCACCTTAAGGCTCATGATCGCAACAACACCCAACATTGTTTGCATTTGTTGGATACTGTTGGTGATTGTGCATTCAAACGGTCCCAACAAGTCCCAACATGTTTGGCATTATCCGCCATTTTGCTTGAACTTATTGTGGCTGCCTTTTATATTACATGTAAAAAAACGAAAAAGCATAGCATTTATAGTCCTAAATAAAGTCCTTAGTGAAAACAGTACTCAAAAGTGTGTTGTGGTAAAACAAGAGGATGGATCAGAAGACGCCAAAACTAGAAAGGATACTTCAACAACATTGTCAAAGAATTGTGAACACTTCAGGATTTTTTATTTCTTTTATTTTTATTTGCATGTTGATTGTTGCGAATGACTTAGAAATATTTGGTTAACATTCTGACTAATATCAAGCCTTTTCCAGTTTAACTCGTTTGCTTTGTGTTTGTTTGTTTGTTTAAAATCTCCATGGATACAGCGTGCAGTGTGCATGTACCCATACAATTTTGTTGGATCTGCTGTACAAATGAATGCAACATTGTTGGGCTACAATTGGATGACCGCAAAACAAATGAAATGTTAGAACTTGTTAACTTGAACATAACAACATCCAACAACGCCCAATAAGTCCCAATAACATGCAACATGGTGTTCAAAGGCTTCCAGCATGTTGAGCCAACAATGTTGTGTGTGTTTGGATGGGCATTTTACAGTTCTCAATCTGTTCTTCAAAATTAGCTAAAGAGATAAGTTGCCATAGCAACAGCCTTGGTTTCAGGCCACCCCTACCAAAAATTCAGGTTTTTGAAATTTCTACCTTAACGAGAGAGGGTATCGATTAAGGCTAAGTTAAAATATCTGTTATAGTCCCAAATTTAGTCAAACAATTATTTGCTTAAGTTAAAAGATAATGAAGCTATTGCTGAAAGCCTAAAATTGTTGTTAATGGCCTGGACACCAGTTTGTGCATTTTCATGTTTCATGTTTTGAATACATGTCTTCTGCAAAGTTTGGATGACATTCATCAAATACTCTCAGAGATATACTGAAATCTATGTTGAAGAAAACTGTGAGTTCAGAATATGACGTCACCAACTTCCTGATTAGCATAAACTTAAAACTTGAATATCTTGCGAACCAAAAGTGCTAACGAGAAATGAAAGACGCCAGTTTTCTTCTTTTGCATGAAGTACTTTAACATCTGTTTAAACAGAAAAAATTGGAGACATCAAAATTTCAACATAGTGGCACTTTAAATTACATTTAGCTCTTTACGCTTGTATGGACTTCCTGTGGTATCGACTGAATATTGAATATCTGATAGTTATTAGATATTTTTATTTTGTCTAGCATCTAGAATTTAGAATTATATAAATTTAGGCACTGCCTAAAAGCGGAGCTCCCAATGGACACAGGGAGACAGCGTCACAGACTACTTAAGTGTGACAGCATGAAAAAATAATCACTGTATTTCTGGCTTAGTTCAAAGCGTTCTGAACCAAGCCAAAAATACAGTGATTTTTAATTATAATTATAATTTCATAATATTATATGATAATAATTATATATTCAAATGACCGTGTCTCAGCTGATATTTGTCTGATTCTCGTCAAATTAGTTGTGTAAACGTCTTTTTTGATTTTCCATCAATTTTAATGACTTCATTGCTTGAGTACTCTATCATGAAGCTTTATTTTTATTTCAAATATTTTGAACAGTCTGTTTGTAGGATTACTAACAACGACATTCAATTTCTTAATAGTCAGGTTGCACTTGAGCCAAAACAATAAAAATTTGATCGCCAAATTTTCTCCAAAGTTTTGGTCTTTACACTGGAAATGACATTTTTTTGGATTTTTTCTTGATGTGTTTGTGGTTGCACTGACGTTTGCAACCTTTGCAAACTTGTGACAGTTTATTAAAGCCAGATTTACAGTGGGCCATAGGCAATTATTGTCTTTTCGCTACCTTGCACTTTTGCTACTGCACATTCGCTAATAATAGAAGTCGATTCGCTACTTAATAGAAGTCGATTCGCTACTTAATAGAAGTCGATTCGCTACCTCGAGGTAGCACAATCGCTACTTTATCTCGAAGCCTGTAAAACTCCTCTATAACATTTTAGATCATTTATTATCAGTAATTTGTTATCACAGGAAAAAAAAGTGAAAAACCATTTATGTTTTTTTGAATGGGAATTGCCCATTAACCATTGAAAAAAACATCTATGGTTTTGCCAAACACTAACCATTTATGGTTATTGTATAAGTAATAAACCATTGATGGAATAACGAAAAAAAAAACGTCAATGGACTAAATATTATACATTATTACAGGGATGGGAAACATGGTTAATCCAGGAATGGTATCAGATAACAAAACATTAATGTTTAAGTCACATTATACATTGATGGTATATGTAAATGGTTAATTGGCTTAAAACATTTATGTTTATTTTGCTGAATACTATAATGGGAAATATAGCAATACCATGATGAAAACAGTTAATGCTTTTTTTATGGTTCTGAGGGCTGAAAGCATCATAACAAGAAACTTATTAAAGAAACATAGAGCTTAACAAATCTCAAAATGATCTGATTTAACATTTTATAAACAAAAGCGTTTTCTCTCTTGAAATGAAAACCAATTTTTTACTCTTTCAAACCATGCTTCTTAAAATGTTTTGAGCATCTTCACATTTTCCCTTCAAAGACTACCACTAGCATTGCCAATAATCTCGACATATCCTCTTTTAACAAGACTATCTGCAATAAGATCTACTAAGCTATTCTTATCCTTTTTGTTTGAATTCTTGAATACCCCTAATGCTTTTGCAGCAGATTGCAGCTGGCTCCTTGATACATCTGCCAATTTTATTGCATTAAATGATACGCAGTCTATGACAACAGCATCTTTTCCTGTAGACAAAAGTGAGTGAAACTTTTTTTAGTGAATTATTATTCACATGCGAGATAATTTGGTTATTCTATATCCAAGGTAAAATACATGTTAACCTCACTAACCTGTTATTTTCTTATGTGAATCCACACCTAAAAACTCAGGGCGACTTGACCGTACATTTCAGGCAACTTGACCACGACTCCGGGCGACTTGACTCCGGGCGACTTGACTCTCGGGCGACTTGACTGGATACCAACTTGACGCGCTAGTCTTAGTTCCTGGACCTTTAACAAAAAGACATAATTTATTTTATCATTATTATTATTAAGAGGCTGTCCGCGTAAGAATTGATAAGGCAAATTTTAACCCATCACTGATTTTCCTGATTTTCTTAGTAAAAGTCAACTATTATATGCAATGAACAATTATCACATTTATTTGGATCAATTCGGATTTTTAGGTACTTTATGAGACGGTTTTCGATCACACCTCAAAACTTGCAAATTCACCTTCGGGAAAGCTGCGATTAAGCTGTACATATCGGGCGCTGCCAAAATTTTTTTACTAATTTAAATCAACTGAAAATTTTTACACATGAATTTTATAACTTTTGGTTATAATTAAAAGTTTTAACGTTTGAATTTAATAAAATTTTCACTGAGATATGATTATTTAAATATATATACTAAAATTCCTAAACGCGTTAGGTGCTAAAATACCTGCAGTTGAAGGCGATTTTCTCGAAAGTGGGACCTAACCTAGAGTTTAGTCTATTATAGCTCAAATGCACTAACACCAGTCTACAAACTTATGAAATAAAATTTGTGGGTACTCTTGTTTACCCGCCGTACAAGAAGTCGGCAATTCATTACATTTCGCCAGGTTAAGCAAAACCGATAATTGCCGGTGTGATGAAAAAAGACCAAGTTTGGAAACAAAACTAACTGAGTATATCAAACAAGTCATTAAATACCAGTTTTGCCTTTAAGTAAGCATGGTGAGTCTTTTTAAACATTTTAAAAACGTTTTTTAAAACGATATTTATTTTTTATTGGTACGATATGCAAATTAGGTTCACAAATTTGCATCAAACAACATGAAAGCGTGAAGTGTTATGGGATGGACCGCTCTCGGTACGAGCTACAAGATCTTTATTCCACTTTCTCTACTTCTATACTTTATCTCTACTTTTCTGACTAAAACTAGTTACATGAGCTCTATTTATAATAACTTCATGACAGGTGTCATTGTACAATCAATATGATGTTATTGCTGAGTCTTGATTGGCTAATGGAAATAGTAAATTCCTAAGTGTGATATCTTATTTAAGAGTAATACGAGTGAAAATCATAGAACTAAACATACCTTAAACTAAAGATGATATGTGAATATATGGTAAATGTATAGAAAGGTCTATGAGGAATAATCATATCATAAGATTTAAAAGAATAGTGCCAAAATAACTAAGCAAAGGGGTAAAGAGTGTTTAGGGCGTAACCATAGGTGTACATGTTAATGGGAGGAGCTAAGTGGTTTACTTGTAAATTCAAATTATACCATCATCTAAACTTGCGTGATGGTAGCCTTACTGAAATCTTATATCGATATTTTCAATAACTAATTGATCGTTCTTTATCTTGTTTTCATACGATAAGAAATAGTAATTAGAACACTGATGTCTAGCTTAGTCTGTAAAAACATTAATTTTCTCTCTCATAACAGAAGTTTTATTTTTTCCCTGTGAGGCATTTCTAATCAAAATTCTTCTTCTAATTTCAGTACTGAATCTGTCACAAGCATATGTTCAGCTCATGTAAACAATATGTCATTATCAATCTTAAAGAAAGGGAACTAGACTAGCTGAGTAAAACATCCAGACTATGCACATAACTGTTTTTGTACACCTCATAAAAACATTTTCTTGTACGGTTTACTATATTAAATTGGAGGTATAATAATCTGTCAAATACATTTTAGCTTCATCAACAACAACTAACTCTAACTACTGCCAATACTTCGTACAATATGAGCTTTCAGACTGCTAATATTAGGTTGGCCAAATGCCTGCTAGCATGATATACACACAAACGGAAACGTGCATGCGTAACAGGGGTAACAAGGAGTACTGCTCCTCAGCTCCTTCCTCGGTGGCACTTCTTTAAAATATATCATTAGCATTTGTACAGTAATTATACAGAAAATATTTTACTGTACAAAACATGTACACTCCTCTATAAAGGACATAAGCTCTGCAATAAGGTCTTTCTTTCTGTCTTTCGATTTGAAAGGTATGGCAAAATAATGGCAGATTTGTTTTAGTATTGCCACGTTGAATTTACACAACTTGTTTTCTCGTACGCACTCGCAAAGATTAAAGGCGTCGTATGATATTGGATGCTGTGGTTTGATTTCATTAGCAATCTCTGCTATTAGTGCTTGTCGTTCACATTCTTCGTCTTCTTGCAGGAGTTCTTTACACTCAAGGTCAATTTCTGTTGTAGAAGATCCTTGTTTTCTTCTCCTAGTTAGTCGAGGCGACTACAGAAACCTTGTATTTGTGTTTTTGTTAACCATCCCTCTCTTGTAAACAAACGATTATTTTGTTCATCTCTCGCATTCCGCATATCAGTAGAAACCTTTTGAGGGTCTGCTTTATGTCCTGTCTGCTCACCAATATCAAACCTTGCAGTTAAGTAGCTTCTGACATTATCCGAAAATCTCGAAGATTCACTTCGTGGTTTGGGTAGGGCCCAGCCCATCTGAACAGCATAGTTTGGTGACGATGACTTATTGTCATTTGTAACGTTAATAGTAGCGCATACTTCGTCTTCAGAAATGTTGACTGCTGTGGTGAACCTTTCAACCCAGTCCCTCCTTAGTTTATCATATAGTGTTTCCTTTCTTTTTTCCTTTAAAGAATGGTCCCCGTAAAAAGAAGAACGGGTCAGCAAAGAAGACATTTCTCAACATAATACATCATTAGTTAAAAGTAGCTCGAACAAATATGACAAGGCTTCACAAGGCTTAGCTTGCTACGTAATACCATTCAGTCTGGTTTTAATTAAAAGAAATCTACAAGTTTTAGTACAAATAAACAATGCTAGCAAATCATCGAAGAAAAGAGAGAAAATTCGCAAAGACATATCCTGGTAAAAAAAGTATTTCTGTTTTGATTGGAAATATAGAGTATATAATATAGGTTCACAAGTGGAAAAAACTTCACGCTTTCATGTTGTTTGATGCAAATTTGTGAACCTAATTTGCATATCGTACCAATAAAAAATAAATATCGTTTTAAAAAACGTTTTTAAAATGTTTAAAAAGACTCAACATGCTTACTTAAAGGCAAAACTGGTATTTAATGACTTGTTTGATATACTCAGTTAGTTTTGTTTCCAAACTTGGTCTTTTTTCATCACACCGGCAATTATCGGTTTTGCTTAACCTGGCGAAATGTAATGAATTGCCGACTTCTTGTACGGCGGGTAAACAAGAGTACCCACAAATTTTATTTCATAAGTTTGTAGACTGGTGTTAGTGCATTTGAGCTATAATAGACTAAACTCTAGGTTAGGTCCCACTTTCGAGAAAATTGCCTTCAACTGCAGGTATTTTAGCGCCTAGTGCTTTTAGGAATTTTAGTATATATATTTAAATAATCATAACTCAGTGAAAATTTTATTAAATTTAATCATTAAAACTTTTAATTATAACCAAAAGTTATAAAATTCATGTGTAAAAATTTTCAGTTGATTTAAGTTAGTAAAAAATTTTTGGCGGCGCCCGATATGTACAGCTTAATCGCAGCTTTCCCGAAGGTGAATTTGCAAGTTTTGAGGTGTGATCGAAAACCGTCTCATAAAGTACCTAAAAATCCGAATTGATCCAAATAAATGTGATAATTGTTCATTGCATATAATAGTTGACTTACCTAAAAATTGATCTCTGATTGTATGCAAATGCGAGGTAGAATTGATAAATTAAACGAGACTTACTTGTAAGTTGAAGTTTGATTGAGATTCTACCGTAGCATTTGCAGGAATGAAGAGATCACATGAGATAGCAAGTCACGAGACCATTAGCTCAGTCTTTAAAGCCGATTTTGGGGTCCAAAGCCACCCAAAATGATGATATTGACAGGGAGGGCAGGGTGGGATGTGATCTCTTCATTCCTGCAAATGCTACCTTAGAATCTCAATCAAACTTCAACTTACAAGTAAGTCTCGTTTGATTTATCAATTCTACCTTGCATTTGCATACAATCAGAGATCACGTGAGATTTTAGAGCCTAGTCTTTGGCCTCAAAATCAAATATACAAGTGCAACAATAAGGCACACCTTTTATTTATTAAGGTTTTGATAATACACCTTCAGCAAATTGATTGGTGTGGGCAACAGGTTTGTTATAATATTTGGCAAAAGTTGAACTTGAACGCCAACCAGCAGTCATCAAAATGTCATTAATGGGTACATTATTTGACACGGCAGCTGAGGTGCTGGCACTTCTTGTGGAGTGTGGCTTGAATAAGGTTGTGTCAATGCCAGCTTGCAGCATTACATCTTTAATCCAGCGACGGATAGTGTCTTTTGATGCTGGTCCACATGGTTTTGTGTAACAAAGTAATAATTGTGAACAAGAACCCCGCAAAGCTGTGGTTCGCTTTAAATACTCTTCTAAAACAGTAAAAACACATAATTTATTGTCATCTGGGTATTTTTTAAACACAATTGGTGCAAGATGTCTCTGTGCACCACCACCAGCACTTGACTGCTTGAGCAATGACAATACTCTGAAAGTAAACTCCTCAGGTTTTTTAAACATATACTCAGTAGACAGCAATTTGAGAGTCTGAGTTCTTTGTGCACTCACCAGAGCCATGAGCATTGTCAGTTTAAGTGTTAATTGTTTCAAAGTCATATCTTTTACATCAGGATAAGAGCGAAGATGGTCTAAAACTATCTGTGGATCCCATGTTTCCACATATCTGGGGAAACAGGGCTTTCTATTAAAAATGCCTGTCATGAAACTGGAAACAAGCGGATGCTCTCCAACTTTAAAACCATCAGTGGTAATGAATGATGACAGTGCACTTCGTACTGTACCCAATGCACTGTATCCTAGTCTTTTTGATTCAAGTGTCAAAAATTCCAGTAACTGAGGTAGTGGTGGTGTCATCACAGATATGTGATGACCTTTATAAAATTCTATCCAGGAACAGATGGATGATTTGTATTGTTTGCGCGTGCTACTTCGCCAAGAGTCAAGGATGATATTTAATGCTTCACCCCTTATACCTTGCTCAATGAGGCTTTGCCTGACACAAGACAACCAATCATCTGGAGCTTTGGATAGAGTGGGTGTATCTTGCTCTTGTCGTGTGGCAGTGTTAGGGTTGATTTCTGTAGCTTTATCTTGACTGGAGTAGAGAGCAGCAGTTTGAGCATCTGAGGATACCAAAATTGGGTTGGCCAGTCTGGGAGTACAATGATGGCTCTCACCAGGCTCTGGGCAATTTTTTGCAGAACTCTCCCAATCATACTGAAAGGTGGGAAACGGTAAGTTATAGTCAGACCAGCTGATTGTGAATGCATCAGTAGCCAATGCACCAGGGTCTGCTCTCCATGAGACATAGCAAGGCAGCTTAGCATTCAACCTTGTAGCAAACAAGTCAATGTCTGGGTTACCCCACAAACCAACTAATTTGTCAAAAACACACTTGTCAAGTGACCACTCTATGTCATCATGGAAGTCATGTCTGCTTGCCCTATCAGCTTCTACATTAAGCTTCCCAGGGATGTGAGAGATGATCAGTGATAGATTTCTTTCCTTACACCACATTATTAACTCTCTGGTAATTTGATTACAATCTCTAGAGTGTGTACCTCCCATGTTCTTTATGTATGCAACTGCATTCTGATTGTCTGACAAAATAGTAATAGTGCAGTCTTTGTATGCTGAACATAGGGATTGCAAGGCTAAAAGAATTGCCTTAATCTCTAGATAATTGATGTGATGCTCCCTTTCATTGTAGGACCATCTGCCATTGGCAGAGGTGGGGGTAGGTGAGGTTGAATCACATGATAAAACAGATCCCCATCCTTCCAGAGAGCTGTCACACTTAAGTGTTACACACGACTCTGCGGGTGTTAATGAGCTTGGGTCACTGTCCACATGATCCAGCTACCATTTAAGATCATTCCTTGACAAGTCAGAGATGTGCATGTGGTCATCAAGATCCCACCCATTTGCATTTAAGGCATCTGTTTTTTCATTCTCTAATGCCCTGTAAAAAAGGGGTCCATACCTCACCCCAGGGAAGCTGGATACCATGAGGCCTACTACAGAGGCAACTTCCCTTATTACAGGTCTATTTTGCCTTAACAGTGACTGAATGGCTAATTTAACTTTGTCAGCCTTTAATTTTGTCATGGACACTGACATAGAAACTGAGTCTATATTAAAACCCAAAAATGTGACAGACTGTGTTGGCACAAGGCTTGATTTCTGATCGTGAATGGTAAAGCCCAGCTCTTTTAACAGTTTGGTTGAGAAATTGATATTCCTAAGCAAGGTGGTATAGTCATCTGCCAACAATAGGATATTATCTATGTACCCAATGATGAGTACCCCCTCCCCTCTCAACTTCGAGTAGAAGGGTTTTAGGAGCTTAGTAAACACCCTTGGGGCACTAGTAAGTCCATTTGGGAGACAGTTAAATTCATAAAGTTCTCCCTGGAACTCGAATCTTAAGTATTTTCGATGTGATTTGTTAATGGTCACTGTGTAATAAGCATCTTTAAGGTCTAAGACTGTCATCCAGCATTTAGGTGATACTAGCTGTAGTGCACATTGCAAAGTATCCATTTTGAAATGATGGTAGGAAATATAAACATTAAGTTTTTTAAGGTTTAGTATCAACCTATGTGAACCATCCTTCTTGGGTCTAGTAAAAACTGTAGAAATAAATTCTCCAGGACTATGTCTTGTTTTCCTTATCACACCTTTATTCAGAAGTTTGTCAACTTCAACTTTTACATGTTCAGACTCCTTTTGGGAGAACTTAGTCTCCCTGGGAGCCCTTGACTGACAAGGACTTTGATCAAAATTCTAAACAATAGCCACTGACAATAGACAATATGTTTCTGTCACCAGTAAGTCTTTTCCAAGAATCAAGATGGTTCACTAGGTTGCCAGCCTTAAAATCATTAGGTGCACTTACCGTGCAGGTGTGTGGCTTAGTTTGTGCCTGTATTATTGGCTGGCACTGGACTTGTTGTCCTGGTTCTTGTTCTTCCAGGGTTTGCGAGGCTGGCCCTTGTAGTTTTTTGACTTATAATTGGGTTTGCCCGAGGCATTGTATTTCCCTTTGCCCTGGTAGCTATTGTTATGAAACTTGGCACCAATTTTATTTTGGTCACCAATGTCCTTTAGATGCTTTTGCAGACCATCCCCAAACAGGAAGTCTGTAAAGGGTAATTGGGATGAACAAAGTGACCCATATTCTTTACCAATATCTGGTTTCATGAGTAGGCGACGTTGTATGTTGATTTCATACGATGCATGAGTAAGTAGGGACATTGCTTCCAGGCCATGTTTTTTCAAATCCTGGCACTCAGCAGAGTCCAAGGTTTTTGCACTGAGAAGCTTATCTGTCATGCGTAGAACAGGTAAAATCCCTTTAATGAGGGATTGCTGTATCTTGAAAAACTGGAGGTCTCGTTTCTTCGTGGCCTCTCTGAGTTTTCGCCAAATTCCAGGGTTTACCCTGGGGGTTTTGGCTGCTTCACAGTTGGCTGGCCTCTCTTGGCGCTCTAAGCGTTCCGTTAAAGTTTTGTCGGCCAGCTTACAGCGGAACATCTTGTTGACTAATTTAGCAAGCTGTTCACTTTTGAGCTTTTCGCCTACAATGTCATCAGACTTGTATTCTTTGACGAGATCTGAAAGGATTTCATCCTCGGTTTCATCGCTACGAGCGACTTCATTGCCATTTTCAACTTGGCCTGAACTCTGATTTAAAACAGAGTCATAAAGATCATCAACGGCGGCCCCGGCACTCACGGAGTGCGTTTCTTGGCCTTGTGATGTGGAGGGTTTGTTGTTGTCCCTCTTGGGAATTTTGGCGGGAATTAAGTCTTCATCCCTCCTGACCTCACTTACAGGTCGTTTCCCACTGCCAGACTCCTTTCTGGCCAGAGGCGAGTCCACATCAGATATTTTTCTGGTTAATTCCAGAATCGCATTTGTAAGTAAGTTCATATCAGGCATGGAGCTTGATCCTTGCGCCGTTAGCGAGGCGCCATCTTGGACGGTTGAACTTGTTTTTACAGCTTTGTTGGAATTTCCCATGAGGTTTGTGTCATCATTGTCCCTCAAAAGACTGTTTACGTTTTCATCGTCTAGGTTTTCCAAAGAAATCTTGCCCAGATTGTGAAACTTGAAGGAAAAGGTATTCTAGCTTGAAAATGAACAACTGAACTCTCGAAGGTCAAAACTCGCACTGAGCTCATGGTCTCGTGACTTGCTATCTCACGTGATCTCTGATTGTATGCAAATGCGAGGTAGAATCCGAATTGATCCAAATAAATGTGATAATTGTTCATTGCATATAATAGTTGACTTTTACTAAGAAAATCAGGAAAATCGGTGATGGGTCAAATTTTGCCTTATCCGTTCTTACGTGGACAGCCTTTTAAATCCTCAGAATGAATATAGACAGATACATAATTTATTAGATTATTCAATATTAAATACCTTTCGCCACAGTGACTGGGTTCAGTGGAATAAACAGCCTTTCATTTGAACAACAGGAAAAACTTGTTTTACTGCTTTCCATGCAGCTTGCCCAAAGTCTGTTGTCACTCCTTTGACTCTGAGATGAGGAAGGATACCACGCACCTTGTGAAAAACCTACATTGTGAAAATAGGACATGAATCTTAATTAGCAGTTATTATTTGGGATTCAGTATTTGCACACCATTTAATATCCATTTTTCATACACACCAAGACCTTACCGTATCAGCTAAAAAGTAAAGCTAAAAGTATATAATGTAATTCTAATATATTTAGGTGCAGTTCATTAATTACCTATTTGTAGTCACGTGCCTTTCTACCAGACATTAAAATGAATACCAGGGGTACCTGCTTCGCATGGTCATCGTGGCAGATAAAGGCATTAATGGTGTACAGCTGGGTAAAAGGCTTTCTGCACAGTTTGAAAGTTCCATCTATTAACCATCTGAAAAGGAAATGAATGTATTCAATTTAATTCATTCAAATTAAGTATACTTTGACTAGACACAATTTATTATTAGATAAAATAAACTTTAAATTTAAAATATACCTTTTTGCTGAACTGAGATATTTGATTTTGTGTTTGCAAATATCAGGTGTCTCTTTCCTTTAACTCAACATCTCCCTGAAAGAAAATCACTGGGGAATGTGATTTTCCTCCAAAGAGAAAATCCAAGTCAGTAGGATCTTTTGATCGGTGTTTCTGGCAGTACTTGTTTACATACATACATACATACATACATACACATACGACATACATACAGCCATACTGACAAAGACACAACAACAGAAACAGACAACAACAACGACAACAGACATACAGACAGAAATACTACAACATACATACATACAACAGACAATGCAAACATCAGACGATAACAGACAGACATACGGACAACATACATACAACATACATACAACAGACATACAACATACATACAGACAGACATACAAAGACTACATACATACAGAACAGAAACAACAACAACATACAGACATACATACATACAACAAACATACACTACATACATACATACATACATACATACATACATACATACATACATACATACATACATACATACATACATACATATACATACATACATACATACATACATACATACATACATACATACATACATACATACATACATACATACATACATACATACATACATACATACATACATACATACATACATACATACATACATACATACATACATACATACATACATACATACATACATACATACATACATACATACATACATACATACATACATACATACATACATACATACATACATACATACATACATACATACATACATACATACATACATACATACATACATACATACATACATACATACATACATACATACATACATACATACATACATACATACATACAATACATACATACATACAATACATACATACATACATACATACATACATACATACATACATACATACATACATAGCATACATACAGACATACATACATACAATACATACATACATACATACTACATACATTACATACATACAGACATACATACATATACATACATACGATCATACATACATACATACATCATACATACCTACATACATACATACATATCATACATACAAATACATACATACATACATACATACATACATACATACATACATACTACATACATACATACATACATCTACAGACATACATACATACATACATACATACATACATACATACATACATACATACATACATACATACATACATACATACCATACATACATACATCATACATACATACATACAGTACATACATACATACATACATACATACATACATACATACATACATACATACATACATACATACATACATACATACATAAACTTTATTTAACCTCGACTTTCAAGAGTAGCTTACAAAGCTAATATCTTCGAGAAAAAAAAAGGGAAAGAAAAAAAAAAAAAAAAGAAAAAAGAAAGGGCTATTGAATAATGATTATAAAACTATTATATAATGGTAATTTAATATTTACATATGTACACTATATACACTATTTTGCAGAATCAGTTCAATTTCAATGTTGATGAGTAGTTACTCGAAAGAGTCATACTTTAGTATATTACGACGGAAGTCCAAAAAGTTTGAGGTTCTAAAAGTATCCGGCAGTGCATTCCATAAAGTAGCAGCTAAATAAGGAAAAGAGTGAAGGCCATATGTAGTTGTTTTAGGTTTAGGGAGAGACAGAATGTAGTTACCGCGTAAATTATAGGAAGTAGACCGGAAAGTAAACATACTGTTTAGATATCCTGGGTAGTGAGAAAAAAATAGACTTTTGTACAATATGATTAAGAAATTCTGAAGGCGTCTAACTTGTAGAGATTTTAGGTTGACCTTCTCAAGTAATAAATCATATGAAGAATCATAATCTTGTAAAAGGAACCTTAATATTCGCTTGTTTAAAGCTTCTATTTTGCTGGCATTGCGCGCACTGCAAAAATGCCACACCGACGAGCAGTAATGAAAATGCGGCAAAATGAAAGCCTTATACAGCTTTATTAGAGTGTCCCTTGAGATAAGTTTTCTAAATCTTAACATAACATTAAACTGATTGTTGATCTTTTTGCAAATGGCGGAGATGTGATTGTCAAAGGAGAGCTTATTGTCTATATTCATTCCAAAAATGTCCAGAGAATCTTTCACAGGGAATGAGAATTTGTGGTCAGTTTTTCCCAAAATCAGCGCTTGGTGCTTGGTTTCGTTAACTTTCATTGCGTTCACCTTATACCATGTGTTTGCTTTAGCTACTTCACTACATAAACAGTGTTCAAGTTCTGCTGGATCAGTGCCTGAACAGTATACTTGATGATCGTCCGCATATGCATTTAACTTGGCTTCTGTGACGTGGAAAAACAAATCGTTTATGAATATGTTGAATAGCATTGGTCCTAAGATGCTACCCTGAGGAACTCCACGGCCAACGCCCTCCCAGCTAGAGAAAGTGTCTCCTATCTTCACCCTCTGCTGTCTCCCAGTGAGATAGTCTTTCAGAAGCGCACAACTTCTCTCACCAACACCATACGCTTTTAGTTTAGTCAACAATAAATCATGCTGGATAACGTCAAACGCTTTAGATAGGTCCATCGACATCACCGCAACTAGCTCCCCCTTATCGCGCATTGCCCTCCAATCTTCTGTCAAGCGTAACAAAGCTGTTTCGCAGCTATATAGCTTTCTATAAGAGCTTATTAGGTCAGACAAGATCGCGCGATAAAAGTCCTGCATCTGTACCGCCAACAGCCTTTCATACACATTATTGAGCACGACAAGGACTGTGACGGGTCTGTAGTTGACCTTCATAAACTCGTCGTCCTTTTTATACAATGGTGTCACCTGTCCTTTCTTCCAACCACTCGGATAAACACCTTGGTCAATCGACGAATTCAAAATGCTTGCAATAGGTTTAGCTATCACAGCCGCCGAATCCTTTACAAGTCTAGGTGTCATCATGTCATAGCCACACGATTTACGACAATTGATCTCTAATAGCAGCTTCTCGACTTGCACTTGATTTGTGCGCTGGAATTCAAAACTCGTGTTGCTATTATGTTGTTGGATCGCTATAATGCTTGGATGGTTGACGAAATTCTTTCCGTACTCCTCTTCAGTCACCGCCCCCACGCTCTCTGTGATCTTAATAAAATGTTCATTTAAAAGTTCAGCAATTTCACGCTTTTCACTTATGACTTTGTTGTTCTCCTCTAGGATTATGTCATTTGCTTGTTTCGCTTTAGTGCATAGGAAAGGCCGATACGTATTCCAGAACTCCCTTGGGTTTTCCGGTTCCGTAGATTTTTTCGCAAAATGTTCTTTAATAGCCTTCCGTCTTAACGATGTGCATTTATTTCGCTGAATTTTGTATTGATCGTAATTCGCGTCTGTGCGGTCCTTGCTGAACTTTTTCCAGAGCTTGTTTCTATGCCTTATAGCCTTGCGCCACTGCTCTGTCATGTAAGGAACCTGGTTTCCCGTGATAACTGTTTGTTTAAGAGGTGCGTGCTCATCTAAAATACCAGTGTAAAGTTGTTCAAAGGCGTAAAGTTTATCATCCCTTTTCTCACCCTGTTTTGCCGTTATATATTGCCTTTTAATGACAGCTAATGAAATATTCCAGCTGAAAGAAATTCTCGTGAATATAAAGCTACAGATATGCTTATTAAGTTAGTTAGTATTCATGGCATCATAATTGTTGTTTTCAGTACCAAGCCTAAAGACCTACGAGTTTGAGAGCCCTTTTTCTAACGGAGATTTTACAGTCGTAACGAAGGCTGACCAGAAAGAAAAGCAGAAGAAACCAATAAAAAAGGATGAAAAAGAAAGTCCCAATTCCAGCAGCGAGAGCCATGGTTCCCTTTTCTGCTGTCCCAATGAAGGGTGTACGAAAGTGTACCAGCGGTATACCAACTTGGAAAACCATATTTTTTACGGAAAATGTGATTTAACTCCAGAGAAGCTAACCCTTATGGATAAAGCCAAAGTGGCCTACAATACCAAGCTAACCGGAGCTGCAGGTGTCTACCCCAGTATTCAAGGCTCTACGTCAGTGACGGATTCCAGTGAATGTGACCCTCTTCCTGCTGGCTGGGCTTTGAAAGTAGGAAAAAAGTCTTCGCGTTTTAATGAAAAGCAAAAGGAGTACTTGGAAGGTAAATTCAGAATCGGCCAAGAAAGTGGACACAAGGTGGATCCTGAAATCGTTGCCAAAGATATGCGTTATGCCCGTGATTGCGAGGGGAACAGACTGTTTGAAATGAGTGAGTTTCTAACGGCAAAGCAAATCAAGTCCTTCTTTTCTCGACATTCCGGAAAGATCCGACGTGGAGGAGTTGAAGAGCCGAATGCTGTCATCGAAGCTGGCCTTGTGGCAGTTGAGGATCAGCAGGAATATGAGAAGACACGCCAATTAATTTTGAGGGAAGTGCAACTGGTGCATCCTATAGTTTATGACACGTATAATCTGTGCAGTCTGCACTACTCTGGGAAGCTCTCTAAGCTTACTGTACCTTTACTTCGTTCCATTTGTGAATATTTTGATGTCTGTGTTGACCATATCAAGGTACATCGCAAAGCTCCTTATGTTTCGCTGATAAAGGAACTAATTCAATCATGTCCCTGCGCAAATAAGGAAAGCGTCAGACAGGCGTGACATAAACACTCGTTATCACTACCGGGTAAACATTACTTCCAAGTATCAGTACGATTCCACCGTCTCCAATATTAAAGACAAAGACATTTTTAGTTCTCGTTGAGTAAGCTTTAAGTATTGTTTACCAAGTTTCCTTTATAACAAGTGGAATAATTAAGGTTTCCTTCCTTCCTTCCTTCCTTTCACCCACCCACCCACCCATTCATCCATCTATCCTTCCTTTCTTCCTTCCTTTCTTTTTTTCCCCTTCTCTTTTTTGTTTTGTTTACAAACATATTTGGCCATTCCAACAATTCATATATTTTCACCAAGCGCTTGTTGCTGTTTCGGCCTTATATAATGATATGCATACTTTATGTTTATTATCAGCCGATCTCGTAAGCCGTAAAAATGTAACCGTATGTTTCTCTACCACAAAGCTTTCGTTTTCTTTCTTCCTTTTTATTCCAAAAGGGATTCTTTTCTATATAATTTGTTTCAGTTTATCTTATCAGGTATCTTAAGTGTGTACATAATTTTTTTTTCTGAAGTAATGTAATTTCCTGGTATCGCTTGACAGGTCAAAAGGTCACTATTGTTGTGAAAGTACTATGTACATAAAAAGCTCTCAAAAGTTCCCATTTAAAGTGCCCGAGATTTGGATTTCGGTAATAAACTCTTGAAACGATTGTTTATCCACAGCATATAATATCATGAGGCTAATCGATGTACCAGTTGACTTTTAATGCTTTCGAAAATGGTCAATATTTGACTTTGTCAAAACTGAATAAATTAGGCCCTTCTTCAAAAATCAAAAAAAAAATTTCGTTGCATGCCAATTTTAAATAATCAAGTGAAGAAGGTTAGGCGAACTTCAAATCACCTGTAGAAAACAAAATGTTAAAAATTTTGAAGAAATTTGGGACAAGGTACATCGGTAAAACTCGGCCTTATTCGTCTCTCAAAATCGCCGTTTTAGGCGTGAATTACAAAACATTTAAAAAATCGCTATTTAAAAAGCGGAATATCCTAAAAGTATTTTTCTGGTAATAAGAACCACAAAGGCTTTCTTCTGGAATATTTTAGGAATTTTCGATTTTTTTTCGATTTTCCCGCGGTAGTTGACATTTAGGGACATCCACTCTTAAGTTCTTAATTTCAAATATAGCTTGAGCTGTTATTGTTAGTACGCTAAAATATGCAGAGAAGCCCTTAATTGCTCTTTTTGTTTTCTTTTTTAGGGCTCTGATTGGATAATGTCCCTTGATGGCCATTACGAGTTATGTGGCTTTCAAAATGCAACATTCCCACTCTGTGTTTATGGAGGTCTAGACACTTACAGTGGTAAAATTCAATTTCTATGCATATCAACATCCAACAGTAATCCCAAAATAATTGGCCGCTATTACTTGGATTACTTATATGAGTCTAAAGGTATGTAGTAAATACTGAAATCAGAGCTCCTGTTAAGTTTTATTTATTAAGATGGCATCCTCCCGAACCACGAGGTTCCCGGATGTAACTCAGGAAACCAATATACATAACGTCTCCCTTTTCAGCAACAATTAAAGACTAGACAACAGTAAGACAAACTATAATGATAATGGTGTTTCAGAGTTCAGATTCAATAAATGTTTTCAATGTTCCCATCACTGAAGCAATGTTTCTTTCCTATTATTCTCTGTATCTGAGTGGTGGTCTGATGACTCTACCGCTGACCCTACTGATTACAGGTGGCTCATCACTTACATCTGGCTTGGTCATATAAGCTCTATTATCCTTTGCTTGGCTTGGCATAAGTTCATTCATTTTTGATTCCATGTCTCCTCTTTCTATGTGTGGTGGATGGAGTGTTTCTTAACTCGAGTATGGCTAGGTAGGGATCTTAATGGTCTTCATAGGCTTTCTGCAGAAGTTTCTTGGCTGTTTGAACAGTCCTCTCTACCATGCCATTATTTTGTGGGTATCTGGGTGAAGATGTCGTGTGCTGGAATTGACATGCCTTTACAAATTGACCGAACTCTTAGCTAGCAAACTTTGTCCCATTATCAGTAAGCAGCTCCTCTGGTATACCATGTCTGGACATGTGTTGTTTTAAGCAGTTGATTACTGTGCTACTGGTACTGGCCTTTAAATGTGACAGTTCAAAATACTTGTCAACAAGTACAAGATATTTATGTTGATTAACTACAAGCAAGTCTGCTGCCAGTTTTTGCTATGGCCTCTCAGGTACCTCATGCTGTATCAATGGCTCTTTGGTTTGATTGTTGCTATGTCTGTTACAGACAGGACGTGTCGAAACTTTCTCCTGTATGTGCTTGCTCATCCCCGGCCAAAATAGACCTTCCTTTGCTCAATCTAAACCTTTCTCTATTCACAGGTGACTACTATGTATCCTGTTGAACATCTCTGGCTGTAAGCTTATGGGTGTTATCACGCGATCACCCTTCATCAGCAGTCCGTCACAAATCACTAATTCAAGTGCCTTTCAAAAGTTATATTCTTACAAGAATTGCAATATCTTTCGAATTTGGCCATAATCTCCTCAATATCGATTTTGTCGTCTTCGTTGTCCCACTGAAATGCGTTGTACACTTCCAGGGCTTCAGCTCTGACCACGTGCATTATTGTCATCGCTTGAAAATTCTCATCTTTTTCATCTAACCCTGAAGCGATTTTGTATATTTCAAATTGCTGCTTAAAGCGTCTCCAGTTTTCTGCTACATTTCCAGTCATTCTCAGTTCAGTTGGAGGTTGTAATCTGCCCATTTTTCTTCTTTTTTTTATCCTGACACCATGTTAAGTTTTATTTATTAAAATGGCATCCTCCCGAAACCACAAGGTTCCTGGATGTAAAACAGGAAACCCATATACATAACAGTTCCTGCTGAAATGCAGCAATCATAACAGTAAGGGACAATGCTTTTATTTAACTCACTATCTCTAGAGTATTACCCTTTAAACCATCCTTGTACTTGCACAACAATTTTAAATTAAAATGTAAAACATAAATCACATGGTTTAATTTTTTTAGTTATGCGGTTTATCGTCATATCATAGTTATCTCGTCTGCAGCTAGATAAAGGGACAGAAACTGTAGATTTGGCAACAATGCACCTATATCTCCTAAGCAAGTACTGTGATGAAGCTGAGGTGGATGAATCTGTAATGTATGGCCCTTCCATAGAAAATAGAGAGATTTTGGAAAGAGCTTTTTGAAAGGCTAGAGACATTCTTCAAGGATCAGCATTCAAAATTACTAGAAGATGTTGACTATGACAGAGCTTGAGAGAATCCCCTTCATAGGTAAACTCACAATTGTTAATCATCACATGCTATCACAGTGACATTGGCATAACAGAATAGAGCGATATCACATAAGCAATGTTTAGCATTCAAATGAGCTGGTGAGTAAAATAGCATGCTAATGATGTGCTCACGTGGCTACACGCTTCGGTGAACCAGCTAAAGTTTTAAAAAAGACTATAACGACAAAAATTCGCTGTCAAGCAGTAGAAAATTTTTTCCTTTTTTTATTACCTACCCAGCCAAACTACAAATATAAGCTCAACAAAACATGCAGTATTTTCGTACAAATTTAACCATTAGACAGGCTTATCTTGATTTGTTTTCTTAATTTGATTATCCACACTGACTAGCAGACTGTTCACTCTTTCGAGTGTGTCCATTGCGTTGGTACACAAATCTTTATGTGCTTCTTGAGCTTCTCTTGCAACTTCCCTATCACTTTTAATTTTCTTCTTGCTTTGCTCTAGTCTTGCTTCGCTGTCACTGTCTGTGGAGGATGCAGTAAAATCCTTACGCAATTTGTTTTGCAACTTTCTATGGGCTGGGGTCCCTTTTGACGCGTACTTCATCAGGTTCTCCTGTATTTCGGTTTGCTCCTCTACATATATTGGCTTAGAGGAGGCCGACGTGGAAGTGGATGGGAGTGGAGATGAGAGGGCCTTCTTGACGATATTTTTCATGCGGTTTATAACGCGGTCTTGTGGAGAATCCATGTATATCTGCACAACACATTGAGGCAGCTCTGCATCTAGTATTCGCTCTTTCGTAAACAGGACATGTTTCCAATCCTTCTCCATGGATAGGTTGTAGCATTGAAGAATAAACTTCCTTTCCAGGTCACCTACATTCGCTCTTGCTTTCTTTTCGGTGCCTGTTTTATTTTGAAGGGAAATGATTAATAAAATTTCAAAGTATTGAAATATTTCATTCGCGCTTTTTCTGCAGTTTCAACTCCCTGGGCACTTACCTGCTTTATTTGATTCTTGTTCATCGAGTCTATCGTTTGAAGAGGTACTTTCTACTTCCAAGGGACTCCACATTTTCGTGGAAATCGAATATTAGCGGAAAATATTTCAAATTTAGAACAGCTCCTAAAACTCAACACCCGCAACACTGGCGAGAAATATGGTCGAGAGAGTGGAAAAAATGCATGAAAGAATTTGTAATTTGTATTGTCCTTTTAATTAGCATCACCATGCAACCATGAAATACAGTGCATGCATGTGAGAAGACCTGATGGATCTCGTACAGCTACAGTCCTTGCTTCGAACCTTAATAGCGGTCGTGCTGCTTTTTGTTGCCTTGCAGCCTCCACTAAGAGGTGGTCGCTTTTCCTTGAGCCAGCGTTTGCTACCGGGTTTTCACGGATATGACTTTCGAGGGCGGGACTTGTTTTCTCTTATTTCTGGGCAGTGTTGGTTATTTTGGAGGAACACTGGCGAGACTCCAGGATCTTTTATACAACTGGTTAGAGATTTGACACCAAACCTTTTTCAGTTGAATGTTCGCGGGCAACCACGACAGCGTCAAGGGCGACAAAAGATAAATCTTATCAACCAAATTTTGTTAGTGCTCATGTGGTTGAGGAAGTATCCCCATATTGACACCCTGGCGTTGTATGACATCGATCATATGTCTGTCGTCCGGATCATTTACAAAGTTTTGCCTGAGCTCTGGCAGTACTTCCATAATCAAATAAGATGGCTCAATGATCTGGAATGGGCGAACTTGATGGGTAATTGGCCCGAATTTCCGAATGCAGTGGGTGCGATTGATTCAACTCCGCACGAGATTTATCGGCCCTTAATTGAACCACAGAGACAATTCTACAGTGGCCACCGTCACTATCACTGTTTTAATGATGCTACTGCATACCGGCTTATGACCCCGATTGGAACTGGACAACCCCTTAGCCTACCGCGTGACGCTAATTTTCTAACTGATAGAGCTTACCCAGACGGCGGACCCCTACTTACTCCAATACAAGCGATGCAAATGCATTTACTGAACGCTAGAGACCAAAGGCGAGCTCGGAAATTTAACAGGTGTTTGGCAAGAAGAGGCATTAAAGTAGAACACGTTTTCAAGGACATGAAAACTTATAAGGCTATAGCAAATATTTGGAGACATCCAAGGTGGTTGATGCCAATTTGCATTGAGCTTGTGGCGTTTTTGGCAGAAAGACGGGTCAGACTTTTTCAACAAATCTAAGAATTTACTGGAAACCCGTCCTTCTATATTTTCATTAAGTTGTAGTGAACGATATCAATGCATTTCATAGAAATTATAAGTCAAAAATATATTATAGAAAGGAGTTTACATCTTAAATTCGACTCTGCAGTCTATAAACTCCTTTAAATGAAAATTGTTATGTTTTGATTGTTTAGATATTTGAGATATGTGAACCCCAAAAAATGTTGTTTACATTAAACCCATATCTTATAAATCGTTTATAATTCATTTTAAATATTTTGTACCAGCGAATTTTTGTCGTTATAGTCTTTTTTAAAACTTTAGCTGATTCACCGAAGCATGTAGCCACGTGAGCACATCATTAGCATGCTATTTTACTCACCAGCTCATTTGAATGCTAAACATTGGTTATGTGATATCGCTCTAATATCATAATTATTAGTTGATCTAGTAGCTGATTGTAATGGCTAATCTGCAGTCCATCCAGCTGATGATAATATTTTACACAAGTTGGTATTTACAGCTCAGGAAGTTGAAACATCCAGCAGAATTGATTGCAGCTATGTTCCGTTAAAAATGAGTTGATAGCTTGCTCACTAAGATGTCCTGTGCAATGAAATAGGACTTTCCTCACCTCCCTGCAATCCCCTGTATATCGAGTACAATTAATTGTTTCTGAGATTGTCCTTATGTGTAATTAGCATATGCCTCTGCTTTAAGGCTGAGATCATGAACTTCATCCCCACACACGTACCCATCATTATTCATGTATTTCATGAAAGGGCCCCCCCTTCTAGAATGTTTTCCAGTGTGATATACTCTCCATTGAGACCGGAAAAGTATATTTTAGGGTATTGAAAACACTTTCCAAACTCCATTGGACTCTCCACTTCCATATTTTGGGCAAAATTACGTGCTAGAGTGCTCATCTGTACAGCGTTTCTAGTTTTCACCTCTAAAGACCCAGTCAATCTTTTTATTCCTTCAATCTCCTCCGCCTTGTATCTCTTAAGGACGTACTTCTTTTCAGGGAGTCCATTTATAGTGCTAGCCATGTAGGCATGACGAAATCCTTCACTTGCAAATGGGGATTTGTCCACTGCTAAATTCACTGGGAAAGGCTTAGATCATTCTCTCTCGGCGATAGAAAACTCCTCCAAGTAAAGGCTTAAGATTTCGACTTTTTGGT
Organism: Actinia tenebrosa; assembly: GCF_029948245.1. Taxonomy (NCBI): domain Eukaryota; kingdom Metazoa; phylum Cnidaria; class Anthozoa; order Actiniaria; family Actiniidae; genus Actinia; species Actinia tenebrosa. The sequence goes on along the minus strand of NW_028292572.1, from coordinate 4,070,899 downwards.
CAATAAATTGTCCAATATTTAAGCATTGTGCTGACAGGTGCAGAAGTAGCAACCTTAGCTGGTGTTGTTTTACACTTTTTAGGTGGGGACTTTGAGGGACTTACCGGGTGATTTGTAGCTTTAGTACTGTAAATATTGTGAGCTGTTTTTACTTCAGCACACTCGAGCTCAAGGACTTCGATGAATCGAATGTGAATAACTTTGAAGGACTTCATCTGTGAAATGTCGGTGTATTAATGCCCGCGCTCTCCTGCTAGTATGTCACACTCCAATTCAGTATTGAAATGTTTTTTTTGCAAGCATATTTGATGTTCTCCATAGTACATTCTTTTCCCTGCATGGGAACCATGGTCAGGGGCCAGTTCTGCCGTATTTCTGACACCGTCCCTCGACGTTAGCAGTCAGATGTTTGGAAAAATAAAAAATAAAAAATAAGAATTAAAAAATAATAAAAAATGAAATAAAAAATTAAAAAAAAAAAAAATTGTTTCAGGATTTTTTTATTAATCAGATAAATGTGAATGGCACTGAAAGGCCACCATTCATTGTCTTATTGTCAAACTTCATAAGATAAAATAAGACATTGTCTATTGTCTAACTTCATAGGCTATGACAAGCCGAAGCCATATGGGTTCCCGATCCATGGCTGTGTATGTGGATATAGCAGAAGAATAATTTGGCTGGAACTGGTAAAATCAAACAATAATCCAAAGATCATAGCTTGATTGTTCTTGGATGCTGTTCAAAATGCGAATGTCCAAGACTTGTACGTTCGGATGGTGGCACTGAGAATGTTATTGTTGCTGCAATGCAATCTTATTTTAGAACCAATGAAGATGATGAATTTGGCGGCGTCAAAAGCTCACCATTATGGTTCTTCCCCATCAAACCAGCGTATTGAAGGTTGGTGGTCTTTTTAGATGAAGCAACTTAAATTGGTGGTTCAATTTTTTCCAAGACATGTTTGAATCTGGTATTGATGAACTTGGAAATTCTTTCCACATGGAATGCCTTTGGTTTTGTTTTTCAAGAGTAATTCAAAAAGAACTGGATGAAATCGTTCAGCAGTGGAACAGTCATTACATCGGAAGGCAACATCACGATACAGTTGCGGGAGTACCAGACATTCTTTATTTCTTACCTGAAAATTCAGATGCTGTTGATCAGAAGCTCAATCACTTACAGGCTGATGTTTAACTTCTTAGAGTTAGGCTGTGGGATTTTAAAAGGGTCTCAATAATTGTTGTTTGATGTGTCCATTTCTTACATTCCCACGGGATGCAGTCAAAAACTAAAGAATATATTACACTCTATCGAAGCTGGAGTAACTGAGAGGATCTGTAAAATGGACTATTATGCTGAACAACATGAACAATAAAGGTAAAGCAAACTTCCCTCACCAACATGAATGTGCATATTCTAAACTTGTGACAGTACTAATGATATTGGATTTATGATAATCCAAACCCATGACATTCTTTAATTGAAGAGTAAATCATCTCTTCCATCATTTTGGGACTATTTTTGTGTACAGGCAACTTTATGGGCATATCACATGTTGAAGCAGTTGGCCGACAACAACATCCAAGCAAGCAACCATGAACAAATTCTACTTGGAACTTCTTTGGAAATTCAAGTGGGGGGATGTCATAACTTCCAGTCAGCCACTTGATGATATCCCTCAACTCCAAATCGCCATTTTTAAAATGTGAATAACATGATATTATTAAAATATATAAAACATAGTATAACTGGATTCAGGCTTGTTATTTTTTTGTTTCTCCTGACTTTGAAATGAGGGAGGGAATCTCTGAAACCAGTACAGACTGGTTGGAAAGTTTCAGTTTCTGTATTTAATGCAAGCTACAGCTAGGAAGATAAATTTCTACAGCTGATGTAATTACACTGTAAGAAAACATCTGCAGACTGAGTCCATATCTTGCTGTATGGAAACTTTTCTAATTCAAAGTGTGGAAAAGACGAATAACCTTCCTATTAAACTCACTTTATTCGCTCCGAAGCCGTTGTTAAACTTACACATACAAAATCATTCCATGTGCTCCGTGTATCCCATGACACAGGGATCCCTGACACAAGGATCCCGGCACTACAACTCCTCCCTTCTTTGGAAAGAACCTTACATGAATACTTTAAACTTTATTGATGAATAAAGGAATACAAAAAAGAAAAACTATATAACCTGCATATAGCTAAAGCTAGTCTAGGCAGGTTAAATTCACAGAATATACACGTAGATTTACAAAGATGTCTTTATATGTTAATAATACTAAATAATCAGAGTACAAGAGCTGAATAGGAAATGAAAAGTAGTTCACTGAGTAGAAAATGAAAATAGCTCATTACAGATAGACTTACTTAAAAAGTTTGAAGATCTCAGTATCATAGCGATTAATATTAAGATCGTTAATAAAACGGTTTTGATTTCCTTTTGGAAGTTTTTTTGGATAAAACTCCTAATGAAAGGTGGTATTTGATTCCATAGAAGTGCACCCACTCGTGAGAAGGAATCTTTTTGAGTGTTTAAGAGAGGCTGTCCGTAAATATTGACTATTGTCGGAAAAATTTAAAAAATGAAAATTTTCTTTTCCTTACCAGAAGATTACATTAGTTGAACTGATTCTCAGAAAAAAATAAAAAACTTGAAAAAACAATTTTCTCGCCGAAAAATGACATTTTCGGTTTTCTCGCTTCCAGGCGGGTTTTCAAGGGTGAAAAGTACGCCTCGTTATGAACTCTCTAAAAAGTTTCATTTCAATGCAAACTAAAAACCAATACAATATTTTGATAGAACACATAATAGTTGACATTCACATTATAAAATTATTACGATTAATATAAGATTGATTATTTAGTGAATTTTTGAATCTTTGACATTTTTTCAGTACAAAAAATACATCAAAATCAGGGCATCTTTTTAGCCATTTCTACATCGCCTATAGATTCAAAACTATATCTTGGTGAAAGAGCAATGTTTCGTCTACACGAAAATGCAATAATATTTTTGGGCTACTCATTTTTTTAAACACGAGAGCTCATAACGCAAGCTGCTCTGAGGTCAAATTTAGTGAAAAACTTCTGGTACTTTGGTCACGCAACTGGCATTGAATGAAAGCAAACTGGCGACAAAACGCAATCATGTCTATTTATATACATCGTTAATGATAAAGAAAGAAATAAAGAACATCTGAACGCTGTTTTTAGCTTTAAAAAACACATACCTTAACCAGAATTTATGGAAATCTCGATGACTGCGCGTACGATGCTATGTTGTTGTCGCCATTATCGGCTCTGCATTATTAAAGTACAAAGTTGACCAAAGTTTGCTTTTAATTTCCACGGCCGGTGAGTCTTCCTCGGTTCTATTATACATCCTGAACCCATCTTTAGAAATATTGGCACGATATTTGAAATATGATTAAGGGAATATTTTAAGTAAGTAACAAAGATGCGAAACGAGCTAATTATTTAAACGAGAGCGTGACGCCGTTACACACAGGAAGCCCGGTCAAATACTTTCTAACAGAGTCGGAAGAAGTACTTTGTCATTTTTCAATTTCACGATCATGTATTTTAGATATCGAGTGATGTTTGCCTGTCAAGGCA